>NC_139042.1:133615276-133911276 GCF_965140915.1 Aythya marila | reverse complement strand
AATCAGATTTAAAAGATATCCCTGTGCTCAGCATTAGAGACAACCCACATTTCCTCTTGTGCTTTCCCAGGGTGCTTGAATTCCCTAAGGAAGCTAAGTGTCCAAGTGCTACACTAAGGTACCAGTTTCCACGCACTGCTAATTCCACCTTTTTGCCCATAAAAAGTGGAATTTAGTTACCAAACCATCTTGCATCATTTTAGATGCCATGGGGTGCTCCGGCTAATCTCCAGCTGCCGTCATTTCAGAAAGAGCATGCATTCCTTAAATCCCATCATCTTTATAATATTCTCCATTGGAGCCCAAACACCTCAGACTACTGAAAATATGTCTATGGGCCCCAGGTCTGGGCAATCAAATCCCACCTTACATAACATACCCAAGTTATCACATGCGTAGTTTGTGGCACGACTAATACTTTGACCACAACATTTTTCCCCCACTTTTTCCTAATTGTCTTGCTATCATTCATGGTTCACTGGGCTCATGGATGCACTTTAGTTTTTGTTTGTTTGGTTGGTTGGTTGTTGTTGTTTTTGAACAGAAGCAAGAGCTAAACCACTTTGATGCTCAGGAAGAATAAAGGTCAACAAGATGCTGCTCTTCCCTGGATAAATGTATATAAATATTCGGTGTATAAATTCTGAAATTTAGAGGGTATTCTCTCACAAATAAAGAGTTATTGCCATGAATGCAAATAGACAAAACAACACAAGTTTTTTTAACTGGAGGCAGTTAGGAAAACTCACAATAAGCCTTCAAGGCCAAACCTTTCAAAGCAGAAGATGTATATTATAGCTCAGTTATTGCTATTCAGCATGTTCTGCCTGGCTTGTGGCCTTGCAGTGATCATAACCAGATTGAATTTCCCCAGGTACATTCTTGATACTAATACATGCAGTAAAATTTGGATATCTTATTCTTGCCAGGTGTTGAGCATCCTCTTCTTCCACAGACTAGAGGAAATCTGAGGTTTCATAGTCTTGATGGATCAACATCAAGAAATTTCCCTAAAATCTTTCAGGCCTCAGATAATATTTCAAAGTGTTTCTGATTGCTCAGAATTGGTCACGTCAGGCCATGGAAAAAAGGTGGTATGTATTGTATGCCGACATTTTAAAGCTCACCTGGAAAAACAGCAGCTGAAGGTTTTTCACAGTATAGGAGAGAAATATGAAATCCTTTTGAAGGGCTTTACGGTCTCAGAAGTTAGACAGAATGTTTTCTGTCCTATCCTGGGATCTAGTCTTTAAAAGGCTTTTGCAGTTTGTCTACTTTCAAATACAACTGCAATCACAAAACTTAAATACTAGAGATATGTATGATCCAAAGACCCTTACAGGAAAAACAAACAAATAAGCAAATAAAATCAGTAGTTTCACCTAACTAATTCAGTTAAGTTAAAAAAAAAAAAAAAAAAAAAAAAAAAAAAAAAAAAAAGCACTATCAGAGAACTATATCTCATTTTATTTTCAAGAAGGTTAGATAAAGTTGATTAATTAATAATTAATTGTATTAACATGATATCAGATGGCTAAGTGTCAACAGCTGTATAAAATACAAGGAAAGAGTGATGTAGGAGCATTTTGTTGCCATGGAAGGAAAACATTACTTCAATAGCCTCTCCTAATTTATAATTCCTATAATTGTATTATCTCATAAGGATAATAACCTCCAGGATATCTTGGTCAATGACAGTTCTGTTCAACTGCAGTGTTCTCAGACCAGTTTTGTTAGATAACATATTTTCCAGGAATATTTTGTCCTAGTCTAGCCAATCTTCAGACAGAAAAGGTCACTAATGTACCAGCTCAGTGCAGCTCTAGCTACAGCAGTTAGATCACGGACTGTATGCACAAACAAGTTGTACCTTGTTCAGTGTAAAATTAATCTGTTGGAAGTTTGAGCACTAAGACTCAGGAAATTATTACACAGCTAAGAACCACTCAACAAGCCCTTTTGTTCCCTGTAACACTACTCAACATCATCAGCCAAGCATGAGAGGCTGAGGCCAAGCAGCTAAACACTGAAACATCTTTCCCTGCAGAGCACTTGGTGGAGGGACTGTCAGGAGCAAAGCATAGCAACACATTTCCCAGAACAGGCAAGAGACTGGAGACAGTAGCTTTACAGCTTCAAAATTACAACAACCTGCATGTATTGTCTGGTGGGCAGGAGACACTAAGTGGCAGACAGGGGTCCAAGAGTTATGTTCCTGAGCTTGCTTTCTTAAGCCTTCAGGAACTGCCATGCCTTGTGAACAGCAGCAAAACATTTTGTCTTGCTTTCAGAATTAGAGCTTCCCTTTTAGAATTAGAGAGTCTGGATTTTATCACAGCACCCCACATTGCCATCTTGAAAGTGGCCAGCTCTTCAGATCTCCCACCTGGACTGAGCACTTCACTCCTGTCTAGCCAGAGTGGTCCTCTCAGTGCTCCTCTGTGCCAAAGAGCAGTCTTTTTTAGCATCTATGTGGTGAAGCTTGAGAAAATCATTTTCTTTCTAGATCACAAAATAATTTTGTGAAGAGAAGCAGCACTAGGGCTGTCCCTCAGCCCCAGACAAACAAATAGAAAACAGTCTCTCCTGAGGGCCACGGAGGCCCTCCCAACACCAAGCAGAAGAAGAGAAGTGTACTTTGAAGTTGCTATAGACCCTTTTTTCCAGGGAGTATATGCAAAGCTTACTGCAAAGGCACCAGTCAAAAAGTTGGCCTACAATACTAGATTATGACCAGTTTTCTCTTTTGAATATGTATTCACATATGAAATACATATGGCCTTGAAAATCTGTTCATAGTCACCCAATTTTCTCTTTCTTATATGTTCTATATTTGAAAAAATCACTTCCCTCATTTCCTAATGTATCTCACACCACGTTTTTTTCAAGCAATACAAGCCATCATATGCTTTAACCTTGTCAGGTCATGTAAGCTAGGCAGGGGTGGAACAGAATCATGTGGATGGGATACCTACAGCACATCTTTAGAAAGTACAAAAAAAGAGGTGCTTATGAATAAATATGTGCCATCTTTCCCCCAGGGGGACATAAACCAAAGCTCCCAAGAAAAATGGGACTGGAATCTTGAATGGCCCATGTTTTGAAACCTGCTGTAATTAGTCTGGCTTAAAGCCCAAATTAGACCCAGGCTCATTTCAGCAACAACAAAAAAGGATCTGTTTGTTGTATTGCTTTGATATTGAAGAACACATTTTTCAAAGAGCATCTAAATTTATGCCTGATAATTATAAGCACGATTATTTTGTACCAATGGGATAGTTCGACAGCCAGCTAAATGGTTGGCACACAGAGTTGCTTATGGATGCAGAGTTCACATAGGGAAAATGTATTCACAGCACTGATATCTCCTTGAAAATGTCACAGTACTGCCCTAAAGCTCTAGAGAAAAAGGCTGAGCCAGTGTACTGTCTCAGCTCTAAAAAGGAGGCTGAGGACCTTTTTTGTTTTCACAACTTAGTTGTGAAATATATTAAATTTAAAACCACAAGTCACAAAATAAAGACAAGGTTTTAAAATGCAATGTTTTCGGTTCAAAACAACCTAATAATAAACAGGCAAAGAGGTTGCCCTTCCCACTCATGCCCTTTAAAAATTCAATATAAAATCAACAAAAGCTTGAAAAATTATGGTATCCCTTGCTCTGCTCTTCCTCTATAGAGCATAATTTCCTGTATTCCTATTCATTCTGCTCCTGAATTGTTCAGGCAGTTTCTTCTATCAGAATTGATAATATTTCATTGCCTTTTATTGTTTCAAAAGTCTGTCAATTTATAAAGCAGAAAACTTAGCCATTCATAAGGGCAGAATTAGAAAAAGAATTATTAGAAATCCCTTTAAGTCCAAATTCTAGTGTCATATTTGTACAACAAAATACTATATGAAGGCAATTCTCTTTCTTTGCCATCTCATAAATTTCCATGTCATCCTATAAAATAACTCGACAACAAAATCATTGTGGTGAGCAAGCCAACAATTATAATTATAGAAAGTAGATGGAATTCAGTCAGCCATGAAACACTGAAATTACTTAGGTGTATGAAAATGTGGCTAATCAGAACAGCATGGTTAGATGCAGTTACTCCAGCCAGAAGGAGCTTGAAATGCCATAAAATATCAAAGATCTTGAGTGTCACTAACAAACCAGAAATCAAGAATGGCTCCCTCACATAGCTAGAATCCAGTCTCGTAATTATTCACCAGGTAAATTGTGACCAGTCAGCTGTACATACTTCAGCCCAAACTACAACGTGTGCAGCCACTGTAATCCAGTGTCTGAGGCAGTTCCAGTTGTCTCACACATGAGAATTGCCAGCAGCAATATAGAAGGGTACATACTGCTAAAACCAAGGGTTTCAGCATTTACGTAAGTATGGGAGCTATGAAGTGTTGGTTATACAGAAACAACATTCTGAAAGATATATATATATATTTAATAGTTGTGTATAGGTAGTGCCAATTAAAAAACATATCTAGTGGAAGATTTTTTGGAGGAATAATCACTGTTCAGTGATTGGTGGGAGAGAGAAAAAAATCATGGAATCCAATCAAAATGGATTTTAGAAATGTAAATGCTATTTGATTAAAACAAAGTTTGGGGAGTGTTCTGTGCTCCATTTAGAATGAACCGTGAAGGTTTCTTCCTACCAAATAATTAGCTTAACTGGAGTGAGTCTGTGCGTATGTCCAGTCTTTGAAGAACAATTTTATACCAGGAGCAACAAAAATCTTTTTATTTTTCTTTCATTTTGAAGAATAAGCCAGGTAACAAGTGTATTGAAAACCATTTTGACTGTGAACAACACAAAACTCTAAGTGTCCCATCTAATGACCCTCTCCCCCTCCACAAAAGGCATCTTTGCTCTGATCCACGTTTCAGATACTGCTGTCTGTCCCAGTCTCAGTAAAAGGTCATCCACAGACTCAAAGAATGCAAATTAAAATTTAATTGAGCTCTGAAAATAACTTTTCATCTCTAATGATGTGTTATAATCTCCCTGCAAAATACTAATAATTTATAAGCCTTGTTGAGGTAATTGTGTTTACCCAAATCCCTAAGTCTGAAGTATTGACGTGCTGCATTTTAGAGGCTGGTAACAAAGACCCAATTCAAGAACATTCATTTTAATTTAACTTACTGATTTTTATCCCTCCACACATCTTCCTGAGTCTTTTAGAGCCAGGGAAAGAAGGAAAATAGAAGATACTTCTCCCAGCCTTCCACATTCTTCTAGCCTTATTCCCCTCATTTTTCTTTCAAAAAGGTCTCCTGTGAAAGACTGCATCAGCTCAGTGTGGCAGAAAGCAGTAGTTGCAGTCCAATTCAAATAGCAGGAATACTTATGATAGTGTCAGCACATTTAAAGGGTCATACTGTTACTGAGAACCTACCACATTGATTACAAATATCTTTACAAACTGATAATTAAGACATTGAGGATATATGTTTTTCATGAAAATGGTTGCAGCTCCTGGCAACTCTGATGGTGATGAGCACCTCAGAAGAAATTAATGCAACAGAGCTATAAGAAAAAGGTCCCAGAGAGGTGCTGTGCAATGGGGTGGGCCTACACCCTCATGTTGCTCTCTCAGTAACATTGCATGCTTTCTCTAAATGCCACCTCTTACATATTCATTATTTTTCTTTCATTATTTCAAGGGAATCTTGAGAGGGGAAAAAAAATTAAGATTTTTTTCCCAAGACAAAAACTTTGGATAACCCAAATGCTCAAAAGCTCGGAGGAAAAATTGAGAGTCTTTATTCTTAATCTCCCATTTTTTAAACATCCAGCATTTTCTACATGCTTAAAGTTGAAAATTGAATTTATTCCACCCTTTTCTGCTTCATATTTAGATAAGCAGAAGTTATCTAGAAACACACTGACCAGAACAGTTAATTTTTATGTAAAGTAATAGATTATGGAAGGTTACAGAGAGCGTGGAAAGAGTGCATCAGAGTCACGTCACCAAGAACTGAAATAACGTGGCATGTACAAGCACAAATGAGCAACCAGGACCTTTGCTACTATTTCTGTAGTGTTTTGCCACCACAGATAAGATTAGAAAATTATGGTGACAATGGGAAGAGAGAGAGGAGAAATCTTTGAGTTAAACTCTTCTGTAAAATGGCACCCAGGTTAAAGCAGGAATTCAATAATTTCCTTTTTCATTTCCAGAGAGACAAGGGACAGGCAGAGGATCCCCACTTTGGTGAGCAAGGAGGTAAGGTGGGATTCTTGTCTGCCATTACCATCCATTCCTCCTTTTACATTTAACACAAAGAAATCAGTGTTTGCAGGCTAGGGCACACTGGTGGCTCTTTTAGATGCTGAGATAGGGGTACATTCACAGCAGAAGTCCCTTTTTTTTCCCCAGCTGTGAGGGGAGTCTTAGCAGTTCAAAAAGGTACAAATATGAGGAGCACCAACATAACTGAGATCCCACACACAGCCTGTGGAGTTTTCCAGGGTCTGGAGACTAGTCAGCCAGTATCTGGAAGGTAAAACTATGTATTTGCAAGAAAGGAAAGACAAACACATATGAAAATCTAGGATCCTCAACACATGAGCTATTCCATCAACACATTATCCCCTTCACAGAAAATAAGCAATATGTGACCTAAATTATTTCTAAGATTTTTTTCTCCAAGCATCCCATAAGAGGTATTGATATGCTTCAGGATCAATAGTCACCATCAAGATTTCCTTTGTCCATGATTTTTATGAGCTCTGGGAAGCTGCAATGTAAAGAAGCTTAGATTTGGGGGATATTTGGGAATATGATTACCAACCCTGACCTTAATTGACAGAGATCACTTCACTTCACTGTAAAGGATTTGTCCACTCCACATCTTCAATCACTTGCTCTTTAAATAAGATCTGCAATATTTTTCTAAAATTTTCCAGTGGGCCATATCAATTTAGGACTGTGGAAATAATAAATAAATTAATAATAATGATAATAATAAACACCTGCAGCTCAAACTAAGGCAGATGTTCCTTGCAGGATTTTCCACCCCTTTTTAAGTTACTGCATAAAATCTAATCACACTGTGTAGTATCTGCAGTATGCACAACATTTATCACTAAAGTTTTCATTAGTTAAAATTCATTCTTATCAGTAAAAACACAGATGGCTCCTAAAAAGCTGCTTTTTCTATACCAAACGGTCTTATACATCTTCATCCCATGCTTTGTAGACACTTAACAGAATTCTTTAAAAAACTGTGTTTCTTTGTGGTGCAACATTTTAGAGCATATGTTGCCATTTGATTAACCGTAGGACTACTGCATATTTGATTCAAGGAGTGGTGTCAACATGTTGTCTCCTTTTTTTTTTTTTTTTTTTTTTTTAAAGATCTTTGACATTAGAGTGACATATCTAAAAGCTGTTAGTAATTTCTATAAATCAACTCACCAATTTTAACTGTATCTGTCAGTGTGTAATGAACAGTGTTTAGCTGACTTAGGCTGCTTCCAAATGGGAAATACTATGAAATCTCATAAAACGCCTTCTAAATTTTTAGTTGTGGTGGACTGAGTTTGTCAGCTTGCACAATTCTGCATGCTGCCACCACTGCTTCCTCTGCAAGCTGCATTTGACAGGATTCTGGTGGGAGAGAGAGTTTTTCTCACCCGCCCAAGTGGAAAGACTGCTCTCAGGGCTGGTGCAGAGGGCTGTGAATGAGGCAGAAATGCACAGGCTCCATGATTTCCCCATCATGGTCCCTACATGCTCCCTGCTTTTCTGCAGACACCTGGCAATGCACTCATAACACCAGAAGCTGAGTGACTGGTTGCAGAGTGACCGACTACTAATGAAACACTTGAAACACCCATTACTCTTACAGAACTGAGAATCAGAGTGGAAAACTGAGACCAAATATTTATACAAACAAGCCACACGGCTGCAGATCTACCTATCTAGTCTGCTTCTATCAGCTGCTTTGTTAAAGAACACTTGGGAACCAGGCTGAAAGATTGTCTTAGAGTGAGAAATTATGTACAGAATAATTAATCCCTTTTTCGTTACTTGCTTACAAAATATGTTCATGTAAACAACCACTCTCTTTTCCTTATATACATACACACTCCCATTCTTGTTTCCCATCTAAAATAATAATTTCCTCAAGAAATTCTGCTGTAAAATATTAGACTACCATCCATAAAAGTTATCAAAATAGCTACTGATCAGCCAAAATTATTTATGCTAGCATCCAAATTAGCATCAGACTGATAAATACATGTCAGTCTGAAACTGCTGACCCTACAAAACAGAAATAGCTAGAAGGTCTTAATTTGACATCACCCAGATTGCCACCATACCTTGAGGTATATCAATAACAGTAAGGATGCCATCCACTGCCCAGAACTGGATGTTTAATAGGATCAAGGGAGCAAAAGACTGGACCTGAGAAGTAGCCTTTCTTTTCCATCGAAAAAGATTTATTTGTCACTTCTGTGGCTTATACGAAAGAAAGAAAGAAAAAAAAAAAGTGCTCTTTCCAATATTTAATTATTTAATTTAGGGCAGAAGTATCTCAGCAAAATTTCCACATTGCAAAGAAAGGGATAAAAGAGAATTTAGTTAATGAACCTGTTCCTGAAAATGTGATAGCATTTCCCCCACCTTCTCTTGTATTTATCTATTAAGCATAATGAAAAAGCTTGTGGACCAGGTACTCTAATGCAAATGGCAGTTTATGAATATAATATAGGCTACTGAACACACTGCAAGCAGCAAGACTCTTAAAAAAAAAAAAAATCTCCCTTTGTCTCCATGACAAATTATTTCTGCCATTTGCGCTAATTGATTAAATATCACAGAATCACAGAATTTTCTATGTTGGAAGAGACCTCAAGGTCATCGAGTCCAACCTCCAACCTAACGCTAACAGCTCTCCACTAAACCATATCCCTAAGCTCTACATCTAAATGTCTTTTGAAGACTTCCAGGGATGGTGACTCCACCACTTCCCTGGGCAGCCTGTTCCAATGCCTCACAACCCTTTCAGTGAAGAAGTTCTTCCTAACATCTAACCTAAAACTCCCCTGGCTCAACTTAAGCCCATTCCCCCTCGTCCTGTCACCAGGCACGTGGGAGAACAGGCCAACCCCCACCTCGCTACAGCCTCCCTTGAGGTACCTAAAAAGAGCGATAAGGTCACCCCTGAGCCTCCTGTTCTCCAGGCTGAACAAGCCCAGCTCCCTCAGCCGCTCCTCGTAGGACTTGTTCTCCAGGCCCCTCACCAGCTTCGTTGCCCTTCTCTGCACCCGCTCAAGCACCTCGATGTCCTTCTTGTAGCGAGGGGCCCAAAACTGAACACAGTACTCGAGGTGCGGCCTCACCAGAGCTGAGTACAGGGGGGGGCTCATATGAGGCTGATAAGCACAGTATGTGGCATATAGAGCATCGCAACTTAATCTTTGGGTCTGGTTTAAAACGATGTATCCTCATGGATTTCAAAGGAATTATTTCCAATTTGTCTTTCAACTTATACCCTTGCATCAAAATTAAATAGCAAACTGGTTCTAAAAAATGAGGTCATTCAAGACTAAATCCGTGTTAAGCAAGACAAAAGCACAGTTATTGGCATACTGAGATTATTAGAAGCACTAGGAAATCCCACAGCAGCACATAAGCCTTTAAAAGTTTGGCCAAAATTGTACTGGGACATCTGAATGGGAATGGCACTGGCAGCTCCCAAATTCTCGGTTCTGTGAAGACACCTAAGAGCAAGTCACACTGACTGCTATAAAACTACTGGTGCACTGCAAGTCCAGTGTGTACTAGGCCATAACAGCATGTTGTCCCGCTATCATTGAGAATGCCAGCATGAGAGTAAATACCTACTGAAATAATGAATTGATTCAGCCCTTCCTCCTCTTCATGCTCTGTCCTAGAAATGGCCATCAAACTTTTAGAAATATCTTTACTATGCAAAGGAACAGGAGGTTGGATGTTTCCATATGCTGGATGTCACCACTGTTATGGTGTAGCATGACCTGCATCAGTTATTTGCAATTCATGTTGTATGGCTGATTACTAAAGTCACTGAGAAATATTTCTCCCCTCCCCAAGAGGCTTCCAAATGGCTGATTAGCATGTACAGAAGAAATATTTGGTGAAAACACTCTTTTGCCTGGGTACATGCTGATAAATATATTTATTTATTTTCAGAAACAAGTGTTTTCTACAAACACTAGATGTTAAAAGAATGAAAAAGATAAGGAAATGGTTTGAAATCTAACATGTCAGAATGTCATCTTCATTTGACTTCAAGTAATAATGATAACAATAACAACAGCATAAAAAAAAAAGTAAGAATCGGAAATTAATATAGTACTTGTGGGACAAAGTGAGTCAAAAATAGAGAGGGTGCACCACAAAAATTACCACTCTATGAAAATCTAGTTTAATAAATTATTTTACACCTATTAAAAATAAATAAATAAATAAATAAAAATCCTCTCTATCTGCCTTGCTTTCCTTTTCCTCTGTGAGTCCAAAAAATTACCACCTTAGTTTGAACACTAATTTCATCCAAAGGGATGCTGTGTGTTAACCAAAGATGATAAAAAGGATTAAGATGCTATGGGCTTTATGAAGTCAGATAGGAGACTCATTAAATTCTGCTAGCAATCTACCCTGCTGCCTTACAGGCAATTTTGAATTGAGGTATTAGATTTAGGGACTATGTCTTTCTACCCAATTCACACAGCATCATCTGTAGCTCCTGTTTATCCAATGTCTCTTCTGCCTCTAAGGGCAGGAAGACGACTGTCTCAGGTGAGACCCATCTTCCTTGTTGAGGCTCTAACCAGTGCGTGACCTTCAACATGCCTCCCTGATTACAAAAGGAACCGTGTGCCTTGACACTTTATGAAACGCTTCCCAATGCATGGTGGATGAAATTGCATTAAAGGCCACAGCATCGGTTGTCTCGGTGCTTCAGCAGTCTCATTGCAAAGTGGAACTGACTGCATGATGTTCAAGAGAGTATCTAAACAGATTCAAAAAAGCAAGCAGAAAAATGATAATATCAGAAACCCAGCCAAAAAAGCAGAATGTGTAATTTGCCTCAGTTCAGAAAGAATGAATAGCAGAGCTGGGAACTGAAAGCAGAAAGCAGATCTTCTCGTCTTAACTTTAAAAATATCCATTGACAGTACTACCTTTCCCAAGTGAGATTTGATAGAAAAGAAGCTCTTTTATTTATTCTTCCTCTGAAGGAAAATTTCACTGTAAACAAGATGATATAGCGAGGCAGAATCTAATCAGAACTGGGACAGCATCTGGCAGGGCTATCAGTATTGATGTTCTAAGAGCCTAAGTCCTTCTTAAAGGACTCAAGGGAAAGTGTTTGCTCCCCAGTTCATGAGTCTGTCTCAAAGGCTAGCTTTACCCTATAATTGGGGTAACTGGATTAAATAAATTCATAAGGTAGCTGGGAAGGGGTGTTTGAGCATGGGTGTTAGGCAACAATTTAGCTTCAGTAATGACGGATGTAGCTGGGTTTCAAAAGCCATGCTAATCTTCACAGAACAGATGAAAAAAGCTTTGATCAAAATGCAACTAAGTTAGGAAAAAAAAAAAAAAAAGACAACATAAAGAAAAAAAGTGGAGGATGTCCACGACCAGTTTAAGACAATCTCACTTTTTATGAGATAAGAGTCATCCTATTGTTTATAGGAGCATAAAGGCTAGCCTCATGACAACAAAGTCCTTAACTCCTTTTATGTTTCAGAACAATTGCAAAATCAGTAATGTTACAATCTTATTATAACAAAAATGCATCTGCCCGTTTTTATAGAACTATTTAAAAGTGGAATAAATTGAGGTATAGTCTGGAACAATTAAACTGAAAACATTTCATAACACAGAGACTCTCTCATACACAACTACCTATTACAGCTCTAACAAGCAGCATGTACAGCCACATTGCTTCAGCATCCAGACTAGTTTTTAAATGCTTGTGGTCTTTCCACATGAGCCTGTTGTGTTTTTTTTTGTTTTTTTTTTTTTTTTTCCCAGAAGGATCTCACAATCAGAACCTATTTTCAAGACATTCTGTGTTTTAAAATTACTTGTTTTTTTCCCTTATGTATTTAGAATCATTTGCAAATATGACGACAGCAGATTTTTTTTTCCCATGTCACTATGTTTTGTGATATTTGCTGGACATGTGCATCTCCTTTTCAGAAATCTAATGAACTTTACAGACTATTGGTAAGCTGTGCTTTAGATCTAAAAGAGCTGAATTCTCTTACTGTGTTCCAAATTAACCACAGTACAACAGAAACACTTCACTATGGAGAGGCAGGCAACAAAGATGGCAAAGATTGCACTGGCAACAAGTTATTATGATGTATTACAAAAACAGACACAGTTATTTAGGGATGATAGATACAGCACCCAGCCTTCACAAACAATTTCTTCTTTTCTAAAAATTTCAGACCTACAACAAAACACAATCTACTGCCTATGGCATTAAACTCCTTCCCTGTGTTATGGGTTTTATTATGAATAAGAAAAAGAGGAAAAATGTACTAAGTGCTAGATATCCATTGAGAGAACCTTTTCTAGGTATTGCCTGAGGAGTGGCAGTGCAAACCATTGTAAAAGGGCAGCATGGCTCTTTTCAGAAGCACAGCTGGCGCTGTCAGGTTTGAACCTGAGGACAGGCCAAGAAGCAGCAGGCGCTTTCTAACTAGATTTGCAACAAGCAGCTCTTCAGCACAGAGAGGTCTTTGTTTGGGAAAGACATTGAAGCTCAAGGCACATTTTGAAGAATAAGGCAAGTGATGGAAAACACTCAATAAAAGATACAAAAAACAAAGCATTCAAAAAGAATTGTGCAGAGAAGGGCGACGAAGCTGGTGAGGGGCCTGGAGAACAAGTCCTACGAGGAGCGGCTGAGGGAGCTGGGCTTGTTCAGCCTGGAGAACAGGAGGCTCAGGGGCGACCTTATCGCTCTCTACAGGTACCTCAAGGGAGGCTGTAGCGAGGTGGGGGTTGGTTTGTTCTCCCATATGCCTGGTGACAGGACGAGGGGGAATGGGCTAAAGTTGAACCAGGGGAGTTTTAGGTTAGATGTTAGGAAGAACGTCTTTACTGAAAGGGTTGTGAGGCATTGGAACAGGCTGCCCAGGGAAGTGGTGGAGTCACCATCCCTGGAAGTCTTCAAAAGATGTTTAGATGTAGAGCTTAGGGATATGGTTTAGTGGGGACTGCTAGCGTTAGGTCAGAGGTTGGACTCGATGATCTTGAGGTCTCTTCCAACCTAGAAATTCTGTGATTCTGTGAAAAAGATACAGCACAGTGTTGTCTCTGCTGTTTAGTTCTCCACTGCTAAATGGTGATGAATGTGGATGGAGGTAGACCACAGCCAACTTGGAGGAACGAAGTGCAAAAAGTAATTTGAAACAAGGAAAAAAAGAAAAAATAAAATCACCTTAGAGCTGAGTAACATGTCAGATCACCCAAAGGAGGCAGATGGCAGCTTTCCTAGAAAAGCAGAGATGAAAGTGGTACAATTAAAAATGAAGCAAGGAGCAGAATGAAGATTGCACTGCCCCCATTGAGAGATAATGAGATGTCATTTCCAGCAAATAAGATAAAAGAGGTCAACTGAAAGAGTCAGTAGAAACTCAAGGAATGTAGAAGGAAGATTATGATAGCAGAGACAGTGTTAACAGAGTATGTAAATTAATTGCTTACCTTCCTGATCACATGGTGAGATGTGAACTGGTGTCAAGGAAACTGAATTTTATTTTTCAGGAGATGGTAGGAACTAGGACAAAACAAGCTGGTAACAACAAATTAGGAAAATTATTGGGTCTCCTCAAGCTTCACCACAGATTTAGAGACTGCTAAAAGTGTAAAATCTGATCACTAGCTGCAGAGAGAATATCAATTAGAGCAGCCAGACCCAAATACCCAAATACTTAGCCTGAAAAAAACTTCTACATGGATTTATGAAAGAAGAAACACCAAAACTAAATGTGGTAATGCTTAAGAGGCAAGTATTAATAAAGGACACTGGAGCACTTGATTTGGTATTCTGGGCTAGCAGTCAGGAAACAGCTTGGCCTGAGACCTTGAGGGATCACACACGCAACAAATCTCTGCCCTTTGTTTTGTTTTTACACAGTAAACTCTCTGGGTCCAGTGCTGCTCAAACTCCAGACAGTCCACCTCCATTAAGGATCCATAGCATAATGCACTGAGTTGTTTTACATAAAAGCAATCACATAGGACCAGGAATAAAGTAAAGATTAGAGGAAAAGCCTAGAAATACCTTTTATTTAAGAGCAAGAACAAAAATCAGCATTCCAGAAGGAGAAACATGGGAGAAAGTAACAAAACGTTGTAGATGTTATCACAGCACATACTGTCTCAACAGTGAGCTACAGTAAATGACTGGAACAGCACAGAAAACAGAAGAGATAAATCAAATTCAGAAGAGCATGGAAAGTTGAGGAACATTGGCAGATATAGGCTATGTAATGTACAGCCTGATGCACATGAATATTCACAGGTCTTTGCTGGGAACAATGCCAGACATGCTTTAGGCTATCTATTTGCTTTCATTTACTTTCAGTGGAAAGTCTCCAAATCTGTTTTGTCCTGGATAAGCATAAGCATTCCATGTACACATCTCATGTGGTTGTACCAGTGGATGCAAAGCTTTCATACAGTGTTTCTTTTTTCCAGACAGATAAGCATATCTGTTAACCAGGTTTCCTCTATCAGCAGGTGCTTTTCTTTTTTTTTTATTATTTTATTTTATTTTTTCCCAGTTATTTTTCTCCATAGAGGAGAAAATGAACAGGGCATGAGAGAAAAAAAAAAAAAAAAAGTAAAGGAGACACACTCTAAAACATGCAAGTATTACTAAAACAAGGTTCAGCTAGGTAGGGAAAAAAGGAAGATAGATGACATCTTATATGTTTGTCCTCTCAGCTGCAGCAATTTACAAAGAGATCCAAGCCTGGTTTAAAGGAGTGGTTTAAATGAGTTCCCTTAGGTAGTGCAAGCCCTCTGTCAGCCTGGTGCACAGCATGTGCTCATCACCCCTGCTGGCAGTAGCAGTTGAACTAGACTGCTCTGAGAGCCCAGTCATCTTGTTCAGGCTGTGAGGAGGGAAACAGGGCTGAGCTGACACCAGGTTTGACCCAGCAGTCACCAGATTTTTTCTTTTAAGTGTGAACAGTGGTAAGTAGTTGAGCAAGTGATGAGACCTCTCAGTCAGTGGAAGCAAGAGTTTGGTAACTTCCTCTTGTGTTAGGAGGAATTTCCTTGCTTTTTAGGAGCAGTGGGAAAGGTTTTCTCCTATCTCAGCATCAGCTAGAATGGGTCCTCTGACCCTGCTGTCAATGAAATTTTGCTGTCTCTGGGTTATAAAGTATGGGACATGACAAACATGCCTCATTGCGAAAAATCATACATATCTTCAAAAGCAGTTATAGATGAGGTAACTTGGAATATTTCTCCAGCATTATTGTTAATTAAAATAGAGCCATTACGCTAAACCTGCACTTTTCTTCCAGGTCTGTGACACGATCTCATGCTCCTTCTCTTCTCCAGAGGGTTGCGTGGGTGCTCATCAGGACTCACCCTTTCACAGCCCAGATGACACAGACTGAAACAAGCACTCAGCCCTATGAGGGAGCATGCATAGCTCAAATATCCTCTACAATACCTTTAAAATTTTCCATTTCTGAACTACTGCAGTTTTGTTTTCCTCACAGAAAAATCGTGAAAATGTTGTCTTCTCCCAGTACATTTAAAAGCTCTGTATTCCTTATCAGGGCTGAAGGCATATTCAGTCAACTCTGGCATACTTTAACTGGTATATTAAAATACACATTAAAATAACGCCCTATTTAAATTAAAAAAAAAAAAAAAAAATACAAAATGGATATAGCCCAAAAATACAGCTCAGAAAAGGAAGGAGGGAAGGAAGGGAGGGAGGAAGATAGTGCTAAGAACCATTGCTACAGGATAACATGTTGACTAATGATACGAAACTGTTGGCACATTTTGGAGTGTTTGCTTATCCCCAACACTATTAAGAGTGAGAAATTAAGAAGTCAGAGGAAAACTAGTGAAAGCTTCTGATTTAGAAAGCTGAACCATACAGAACCACAGAGAAAGCCTTGACTGCTCTAGTCCTGTATCATCTGCTTGTGACAGAGCAAAATGGGACCTTGTATCAACATGCAGTGTGCTTGAAAACACTAAAGGAGGACCTGCATACAAGAAATTGTGTCCTGACCAGAGACAAAATACTGAAAGGGTCAGGTTTAAAGGAGCATAAGTAAAATACCATTTTGCAGACATCAGTTAATCTCCTCTGTGAGTAAATTCTGAAAGACACTGTTAGGTAATTTTGGTGAGTAAGGATGAAGTAGATACTCCAGAGGTCTTAACCTGAGTATTGTTTGCATCTTTTCTACCTTCTCTAGTTCATGTTTCTAGTTGAGAGAAACTAAGGAATTAAATTTCTGTCTCTCCCTCATTTTCTACTGAGTTGCAACCACTTTTAATACCATGGCTAGATGCTAAGTCCTTCAGGGGGAGGTTCCACAAGCCAGTCTAATGCTATCATGAACAAACAGACAAGCAATCTGAGGAGCCACGTGTAAGAGGCTTGACAGACTGCAGTTTGGGTTATTAACTCTACCTGACTATTCAACAAGATGTCTTTATTAAAAAAAACAAATATCACACAGCCTTCTACGGCTTGCATATTTCAGAATTTTTCTATCAAAAATGGTTTCGTTTCCACACTGACCATGTCCGAATTCCTCCTCATTGCTCCCATAGAGCTCTGAAATTATGAAAATATTGTAGTACAACTGCATGTAGAAAACACAGTTTCAGCTAAGGCCTCATTGCAACAAGCCCTGCTTATTCACAAGATTAAAAATATTCCCTGTTATAGCCTAAATATAGAAATGAAGAAAAAAAAGGAGAAATAAATCCTCACACTTTGTAGCTAAGAAACCAAAGCTCCAAGACATGCAGAAACAGCTCCCTGCAGCTGGTTAACATTTCTAACAGTCTTCTTTCAACATTCAGCCTTGTGTGACAAAATATCCAAAGACTGCAGCACAGTTTTTAGATGTCTCTGACACACCTAAACCAAAGCCACTCAAAGTCACTGAGCCAAACACCACAATATAACCTTTTTCCCTCCCTCAACTCTACCCAGTATGTTATCTTCCCAGTGACTTCTCAGTATTTGACATAAAACTAATTCACCTTCACCCAATGAAAAATAAATTCCACATGGCTTCCAGCTCTGCCATGAGAAACTAAAAAAAAAAAAAAAAAAAGTCTCTAGTCTCTACCTTAAATCGTTTTCCATCTTCTTTTCCTTTCTCATTTTCAACAACTCTGTTAACGTGCCCATGTTCACATATTAATCTTTTTATCTTTAAATCAGAAAAATATCCAAGTTTATATCTATCCCTATTGAACCAATCACAGAGACATGCATTTCATATCAATGTTCCACTTAAATCCCATAGATTTCAGTACTTTCAGAATGTGGCAGACAAGCAGTAGCAGCTTAACTTTTTTCCTTATTAATGACAGATAGATGACTAGTAAATGAATATACATCATTCATCATCTTTTTATTGATAGTGGAGGTGGTGATACCTGACTCTCTTATTAAAAAACTCTTCCCTGATATACAGATTCATTGAACTTAAAGCACTGAAGAGGAAGCTCCAAGGCTGCTTTTTGAAAGCAACAAGAAAAATATTGCTTCTTAGCATAAAGCTGGGGGAAAATGTTGCTATTAAAATTTTTTGAAAAAGTGTTTTATTGAGAAATTATTGAGATGATATCTCCCACAATTTGAAGGATTATATGACAAATTTGCAGAGACTTTTCCAGTATTTTTCTGTGCCTTTGCCACTCTGGCTATAGGTACATAGAGAGAGAGTTTGGAAGTTTCATTCCCCAAGTGTATTATCTGCTCTTAGCTTACTCTTTATAGGTCTGCAGAGGCAAATCCAGCTTCCCCGCCTGTGTCCCTCAAGCACAAGGTGTTGTGTGGTCAGAGGGGAGCTGAGGTGGTATGGCTAGAAAAGCAGGCACATTGAACTAGAACTGTCTCCTGCGTCAAGGTTGTTGTGATCAGGCAGCTATATAAATACTTTTATAGCTGACCAACCTCCACCTCAAGAACAGTTTTTCCTCCACTACTGCTGCAGGAAGGTTACTGAAAAACCTTATTGTCCTGGCAGCTGAAAACCTTCTAATTGTCAACCAAAATACATGCATACCCAGCAAGCACCTGTTAGTTACTCTTCTATTACAAGCAGCTTTTTTTTTTTCTCGATCCAGCTGCCTGCTACTCCTCCGTCCTCAGATAGATAAATATATGCTCCCAGCTTTGTGTCAGCAGCAAATTCCATTAATGTATTCTTACTTTTTCTGCCTGTGTCATTAAATAAGTACTAAATAAAAATAATCACAAAAGCAAGTGATGAAGTCCAACTGGCACATTTTCTTACAAAACACCCTGTTAACTGCCCACCTCTATTCACTCCAGGACAACAGCGTAAGAATATACCAGACTACCTTCCCCCTCACATCTGTGCACCAGTCTTTAATACTCATTTGTATCCTGGGTTTTTCTCCCCAGCAGTGAAATTATGTAACATTGCTCAGTGTTGTGCAAGTATTTTGAGCAACCAGTGACTCCCTCACATGTTTTTTTCTGATAAACTGCAATGGTTTTGGAAAGGAATGTATCTTTTGCATTGCAAAATGTCCTTTCTCAAGTCCAGAGCACTCCTTAGAAATGAATAGTTGTGTGTGCCTGCATACATTCCTTCCACAGACTAAGACAACAGAGACCCCTACAAGTATCACTGATTACATACACATCTGTTGGTCAGAGATTTATTTATCATATCATGCTGCAGTTTCAAGATTGTCGTCAACTAGCTACCTAGCAACCATGAAAATCACAGGGTCAGATAATTTGTACTGATCAGACACCCAATCAGTTGATTAACTCCAATTAATTTGGAGTTCGGTTTCTTAATTTTTCAGCCACCTGTTCCCAGGGAGATTTCAACCCTTCTCAGTGTTTCTCAATGAACAATAGCTCAGATAGTATCACTGAATTTTGAATAAATATCTTCCTCTCAAGAATTAAGGTGCATACTGCTTGTTATATATGCAGGAAGAACAGCAATAGAGTGAACACTGCAGCAGCACAAAATGTTCCTGTGCACATTGAGTAGAAATTGTTCAATAGTGTATTTTTTACACCTGCAAGTTTTCGTTCCCTGCACATGACCAATTAGAAGAAGCAAAGCCTCCTATTTACAGTTTGCCAAAATCCTGTTTTCCCAAATGTCTGCATTTGGAAACAGACTCCTTTAGTTTGGATTGAACCTTCCTTATTCTTGCCTCTTCCCAGTGGAGGCAATACTTGATTTCTGCAGGCAAATTTTCAAAGTGATAGAAGAGAGAACTGATAGAAGGTTCAGTCTTTGTCCTCTTCCTAAAACACTTGAAAATAAGTGTAATTAACTCAAATTGCATACTCCAATAAATTGCCAACAATTGAATGGTCACAAATCTCCACAGTTACAATTTGAAGTGTTGGGCAATTCCCTCTCTAATATTCCATGGTCCTGTACTAAAAAGAGATCATACAGGAGAGATTCACATTTGGCTCATATCTATACAGGCTTCTGTCTTCATGCTTAAAGAAATGAAGATGCATGTATACAGATGCCATAAGTCAATTCTAGGCAGCATTGCTCATTCTTGGGGTGAGGGGGGACGGGGTACACAAACCACTGTGTACAGTCCTTTTAAAGATCCGGCAAGTTTTTAACACTCTTTCATAGAGAAAGCTACAACAATTCATAGGTTGTTATAGAGAAAGGCTCCTACCGCATCCTGCATTCAGTTGGGCCATGTGTCATAAGGGTTATGCACAAACTGTCCTCTGCAACCAATATTGTTCTAATTAGCACGTACACCCTATAATCACTTTGAATAACATTCTAATGTGATATTTGTGATTTTTAAATTATGTTAATGCTTTTTATCTCCAAGTTCTGACTTCTGCCAATATATAGTGAACACACACAAAGAAGTCCACATTTATGACACCTCTAGGACAAAAGTGCACCAGACCTTGAAACAGCTGTGATATTTGCACAGGAAGTAACAAAAGGAAATACAGTTTTAAAAGGGCCTGTCTTGTGACCCAGAAAGAAATAATGCACTTTGAGAGAAGCATACACTAAGAGCTTCCAACTCTAAGAGCTTCTGTATGGAAAAATAATGAGGCAACAATTCTTTCTTCAAATACCCAGTCAAGCTGTAGGACTGCTCAGTGGCAGGGGCTGCTCTTGTACCATTGATACAGGCAGCTGCTGTGTGCAAATGGGAGGCCAAGAGAATCATACAATCATAGGATCATTAAGGTTGGAAAAGACCTCCAAGATCATCTGGCCCAACCTTCACCCTACTACCAGTGTCACCCACTAAGCACCAGGTCCCGTTCCAGTGCCTGACTACTCTTTCTGAGAAGGAATGTCTCCTAATTTCCAACCTGAACTTCCCCTGGCACAACTTGAGGCCATTCCCTCTTGTCACATGCATCAATCTCCCTGATTATTAAAACACACAGCTTTTCTTTCAGTTAAGTAGCTAAAATTAGGTTTTAAGTGCCTGTAAGTGAGGTATTCATTCACCGGCCAAACTTTCAGACTTGAAGAAATACCCTCTCTTTCTTTCCCTTCCCCCCTCTAACAGCACATAGACCCTCCAGACACGAACTGAAGCTTGTGTGGGACAGGGGCCCTCCTGGAAACACTCACCTTTAGCTCTCCAAAGATGCAAACCAACACTGTGGAAGAGGCAGGCTGGGACAGCGTAAAATTAAGCATTACTGCTTTTGAAGTGCTGTTAGGGAGTACTGGGCTGCAGCTTAACAAAGGAGAGGCATGGCTAATTCAGACGGAGCTGAACTCACTTTGTCCTTAGTAAAACATGTATCTTCTCACCTTGTCTTGCAATGTGAGGTACAGACTGCTTTTGCTCCATATTAACATCTCCACTGTTGGAAAGCTGCAGCATGAATTGTCTCCTGCTTTGCCACAGCAAGCTGCACTGAAGATGCAAATCCTGGCTGGCTTGCCAGCTCCATTCAGCACAGGAAGGCACCACAGAAGATCACAGGATGGCTTAGGCTGGAAAGGATGCCTGGCAGTCACCAAGCCAAGCCTGTTCCTCCAAGCAGAGCCAGCTCCCAAAATAAGGTGCCTGAGGGCATTTGTCTGGCCAGCATTCAACTCTCTAAAATGTAGGCACCACCACCCCTCTGGGCAACTTCCTGCCTATTTGTGCTTTCATTGGAAAGGAAGTTCAGAAAGGAATATATCAATGTAAATATTTTCTGACTTCCTGCTAGTTAAGTGCATGATAACATTTCAGGTCAATTTTTTGAAGAGAATTCCTGCAATATGATGGACAACTTGAAGCAAGATGACTGCTACCCTTGATTTCATTTCAGGAAAACATATGTTTGATTGTAGGAATTAATTTTTTCAGCTAATATTTTGAAACTTCTACAATACGACCAAATTAAAATGATAATAACTGTGTTTGGCTTGTTCATCTTGCACAATGGCTGAATGTACATTAAGGAGGAGCATGTTAATTAGTGCTAATTTGCATGAGATGAAAGCATTGGTTGTACAGAAGCTACGAGATACAACTTAGATACTTTTTACCAGGCTGATTTTTAATTCATTCAGATTAACTGAATGGTTGTACATGTTACTAAGGCTCTGGCCAAAAATACAATTCCAGCTGCATCCAGAGTTACATGAACTCACTTTGCTGGAGATGCACACAAACATGTATCTGATAAATACCTACACTCTGACAGTACCTACAGCTCTTTATAGGGAGTTAATCCTAAAAGAGAGGTTCTACTCCAAAGATGTCGTCCTTTCACCCACTTGTGCAGCAACATCCACATCATTTCACAAAGGCAAGTATAGTTTCTTCTAATTACCAGCTTTGCACATTCAGACCTGGGTATGAAAATCAGACAGTATTCCCTCCTTTTCAGGTTTATTTATACAGTAGCCTATGTGGTAAATTAGAGACTTGTAAATGCATGCATACAACCTCCAGACTAAATCGCCAGGCCATGACCCAAGTGTGGCATTGCAACTGCTACAGGCCAGTACGCTGGCTGGTAACAATGCTGGTGTTTCCTATAGGATCGCTCAACTAATTGCTTTGGTTATTTTTCCCTCCTTGATTTACTGATTCAGAAAATATCCTCTCTGCTACAAATATACTCTGTCATCTTTAGTCATGCAAATAATGCACGATTCCAGTGGTTTAATTAAAAATAAGATCAAAAATTAGAAGAAAAAAGTCATAACACATCAAAGTAACTGCCAACACTACCTCCATAAGCACTGATTCTGTTCCTTTTGAAGCCAGCAGAAATGCTGGCATGTATACTCAAAGTTAATTCAGACATTAGAGAAAAACAGTACTTCCATTACATACCTTAGCTCCCTCTGATATGCTTGCCTTCTCCAGAAGGTTGCTGAAGTGGCCTGATTTCAGTTTTAGAATCTGGCATTAGGAGCTATTGGTTGTCTTCCACTCAGAAGTCTATACATGAAGGAAGAGATTATCATCTTTCTTAGGAAACTAGCCTGTTTAAATCCAAATTTCCTTTGGATTTTTATTTCTTGGACACATTTCAAAATTTATTAAAAAAAAAATACATAAATGAGCTCCACCCCAACAATTTCTGTCTTCCAAAACAACCACCCTACCCCTGACCATCACAGTCTGTTTTCTATCTAGTCTCACCCAATAACCAAGATTAGCACTACTGGATAAAGGCTATAATCTGTTGCCCACTGAGTTTGCTTTTAAAGATTATACCACTTATAATACTAATACTAAGAGGGAAGGGGAAGAATTAACAATTAAATTAAAGAGAAAGACTGTTCCTTTACCATGGACAATGCATTCAGGGGAGAGAGAAGAAGGCAAGTGCTGCCACTTCGTAGCTGCATTACATGGTAAAAAATGCCTAGCAGCTAACAATCTGTTGTGGCAGTCAAAGCAATAATTTTCTTTATCTAACCCCCAAGAAAAAAATCTGTTTGACCTAAGGAATTCAGCAAACATGGAAAATGATGATATGATGACGATAAGGTGAGAATTACTGAGAAGAAAGAACAAACTGCAGACAGAACTAATGCTTTGCCTCTAATTGAAAAGCTCAGGAAAACCAGGTAGTCACAGATCCTTGCAAATCAAATAAAGTTGTACATTGTGAATGTTATCTGATACAAATTGTTGAGAAAAGGGCAGCAGAGGTTCCTAGAAGCAAAAACTTTCTCCATACTAGATGCATTTCAGCACAGAGAATTAGATGAGTCAATACCTAATTCGGTATTTAATATACCATTGAACATTATAACTGTAAGCAAATGTTGGCATTCAGGGATAACAGTGGCAAACAAAAGCAAAATCACTTGTAGCAGAATGCTGCTAATTTGCACATCATTAATCTTCATGTCCCATAATTCAAATGCATAATGACAGTAGTCTCTCTCTTTGTCTCAGCAACAGCTGAATAACGGTGCTGTACTGTAATCTCAAATTATGCATTCAACAGTTGGAGGTGGGGCTGATAATACCATTTATTATTAATATTGCCTAGCATCACCCACACAGAGCCACGCTTGCAGTTGCTTATAGAGCTGTGCCTTCCTTAAGCCATCCAGATGGATGTGGGATGTCTTCCTTAAGGAGATTTTTTTATTTTATTTTATTTTATTTTATTTTATTTTATTTTATTTTATTTTATTTTATTTTATTTTATTTTATTTTATTTTATTTTATTTTATTTTATTTTATTTTATTTTATTTTATTTTAAAGCTTGAAACAAGATAATTTAATTGCTCCTGAAAAAGTGGGCCTGTGAATGGGATGTGTTTTTCTCTGGTGATCTTTTTGGCAAACTGATGCTTTCTGCTTTTGGTCAGCACCTTGGCTGGGGCAGTAGGTACCTCTTCATCATCCCATGTTGTCCTGGCAATCAGTACAACAGCTAAGATGTAAGAACTAACAAACAACCAAACACTCTGCCTCATCACATCTCACAAGGTTTCTATGGCTGAGCATCCCACACATGCACAATCAGCTTGGTGCCACCAAGCATTTACATTTCTTGACAGAGGACACACAGCCTGTCCCTGACACAGCCTCCTGGCACCACAGCCAGGCAGGAGGGAAGGCAACCTACATTTGCTGAGCAAGGAAACCCACATGGGAAGTTCGAAAGCCTGGAGTGGGCTAGAGAAGAACAAGATCATGCTAAGTAAAGAAAGGCAGAGAGGAGCCAAAAATGGAACAAGAGGGTGGGAAGAGCAGAGGAGAGCTGAGCAGTGGGAAAGCCAAAGCACTTGTGCACATTAGACCCTTTCCCTCCAGTGCAAGGCATGGAACTGTAAACCCCAGGCTCTGCTGGTGAGCATTATATCATCCCTTGCTGGTCTTGCTTCACAGAGTGTAACCACCCACCACTATTACTGGCCCACCCTTAGCCTTCTGGCTCCTGGTGGAGGACCTTCAGTCCTGCTGATGACCCACATCAGCATTGCACCAATATTTCTACTTCATCTTCCACAGCTGCAGAAAACACACACAAAAAGTTTAAAAAATATATTCTGAATCAAAGGAGCTGGCAGTCAAAAGTTGGAGTGTATGAAGTTGGAGGCAAAGAGGGGAATCTGAATTTGTCTCCCTCATGCATGCACAGGAAGCACAATCTTTAAATATCTGATCCTGGGCAGTTTTTCCACAAATCACCTTTAAAGATCTGTGTACACAGGCTGTCCTGCATGGGCAGTCATTCTGCTTCTCTAGTGCCTCCAGGCTCTATGCACCACCCGCTGTTCACAGCTTGGGCTGAAACTGCAGCAATTAGTTCTTCTATGGTTTCTCTTCGACATTGCCACCAATGGTACTGTATCCATTTTTAAATAAATAGCCTCCACTTGGTGCATGAATATAAAAATCAATATACACACAGAGTAGCTTGACTCCAGCTGTGCTCAGCATATCTGTAATTCCAGATACCAAGGTCTCAAATAAGGAGACAGTGACCATCCCTGAAAATTTGGCATGTTTGATGAGTAGCAGTAGTAGTAGTAGTAGTAGTATATTTTAGTGGACAGAGCTAGGAGTTATACATATAAAATCAATATTACTTGGTATATCTGAAAAGATATACCAGATGCAAACGTTTTCAACATGAAAAAAAAAAAAAAATAATCATTTTTAGTCAACCTACACAGTATCTTTCAGGAAGAAATGATCAGTTTAATTTTCTTTCAGGATAACTATGTTGAAGACCTTTTAATTTCATTTAGTATATGTCAATTTTCAACAAAAATGACATTTCATACTAAGAAGCCAGTAAGTTTCATCACAAAATTGCAGAAAACAAGCTCTTTCAGTGTTTTCCGTGGGAAAGGACAGAATCCACAGCTCCAGGACAGAAATAAACTGTCACGATTAGATAATCATCTGCTTCAACAAGTATCCAACAAATGTGCAAGGGTCACACGCATGATAACTTATTTTGCTGAAGTACTACAGCAAGGGAAAATACGTTTATGTGATTATGTTAGGCTTTCTGTAGTTTGCACACATAAAACAGCATGATAATTGAACAAGCTTTCTAAATGATGGCAATCCCTGACCTTGGAACTTTAAGAGGTTTTGTTCTGAAACCCACTGTTGTGCTTATATTTCTATAATAAGTTGCAGCTTTTTTATAAATTCTGATATTTCTCAAAAAGAGTCTTGACAAGTCTGATGTTGAAGCAATTTTTGATTTTATGTGTAAAACTTAAATGTGAAACTCTCAGTATGGAAGGAAAACAAAAGATAATCACAGATCCCAACAAAACCACAGCACAAGAAAGCTGCATATCATCCTGTCTCCATCAAAGAATGCTCCACATCCTTCAGCACAGGTTTCTGATACTCAGACCCTCCTCTAGGCTTTTGCTGACCACAGAGTCACTGTGAAAGCAAATGGGAAAAAGAACAATCAGATGCAGCTACAAGAACTGAAGATCAAAGCTACTTACATTCCAATCAACCTGATTATCACTGCCTCTCTTTGAACCTCTGGAATCTAATTCACTGTGCCCATTCCAAAACTCCAATATTTCACAGGGAAAAAAAATCACAGAAAAAAATAGAGAGATTTTATATATAAAATATTTATTTTACATATATACATATAAAGTATATATGTGTGCATAAATATATGTATATGCTTGTATATATTTGGCTATATACAAATTGCAAAAAGAGTGTGTCATGAGTGAAGCATCATATTCACTCCCTAACCTGCAGATTAGGAATGTGGTCACACAAATGACTGTCAGGATTCTCCAAACAGACTGTCACACTGACCACCAGTGCCTAAGATTTCTACTGATCATTGCAGTGGTGAGAAAAGACTAAGAATTAAGGTGAACAAAACATCCTGAAGCCATCATCTGATGCCTCGAGGCTCCCAATTTAGAGTTTCTGTTGTTGTAATGGTATCTGTCAGTATCCAAAAATTTAATTCCTCCTTCCAAGCCATTTCTACATAAAACTGAGAGAGCTAAGTCAACATACTGTTTTTGCAGCATGCTTATAAATACTTAATTCCATAAGACAGCAGATACAGAAAGCACAGCAAAGAAAGCACGCCTCATTGAGACAGAAGGCATCATCATGGAAATACGCTTTTTGCTGTTGAAGTGATTTCCCTGGATTACAACAAGTTGGAAGGGTTCCCATAGCATGGGAGTAAAGCATTTGAGATATGCAAAGTTATGCTTTAGCACATATTCCTACTTAAATATATTAAAAAGGGAGTCCTAGAGATGGAGAGAGATTGTTATTGATAGTACTGCAGTGATAGTAAGTCATCATTATTTGTTGAATACCAGCAATACTTTTCACTCTTATCCATGTTATAGGAAACTTAGAAACCTACAATCAGACAAACGTGAACTGAATGTAAATAGTTTCTGGTGTTATCCAAAAAATCTCAAAAAAGATTAGAAGTAGCAACTCAAACTACTAGCACCATTTTGAAGGCTTATTAGTTTACCCACTTTACAAGATATGCAAACTGAAGTACCTAGGTGCTTCTTCCGTGAATTTACTGCAAATTAGTAAAAGAAACTGGATAGAACTCACTCCATAAACCCTTGAAAGTGAACAGGCTTTGAGGAAGGTTTTTCATTATATCTTTCAAACTACAGAAGCTGAGCACCAGAGTAAAAAGAACCAGACAGATGGAGTCCTCAGATAATCAGCTTTGACTATGTTTGGATCCTTTCTACTTTCATCTCTGCTAATACAGTACTGAATGAGCACAGAAGTCTGTTTTAAACTGATACTAGAGAAAATACTTATTTACATGATAAACTTCATGAAGTAACATGATTAACTCAGTTACAGGAAGTGACTGTGATTCCAGGTGCATTTCTGCCTCACTCCCAGGGTGATTTTTCTCTATGGAACAGATTTATTCTCCTGTTGCATTAAAAACAACAACAAAAAAATGTCTATAAGTGAGTAAAGAGCTAAGCCACTGCAAGGCCTTAGGGTACCTTGTAGCAATCCACCTCAAAATCCCATTTCCAGCTAAACCATCTGTAATTTCATGATTAAATACTCAATCTCAAAATTTCATCCTTCGTGAAAACATTCCTCTAAAACATTTTTCCCCTTTTGTTTTAAAACTCCCAGTTGTTTTCCTGTCATGTATGGGTTCTTTTCAATGGTTTGGCAGGTGACAGTAACACATGCAGAATTTTAATTTCTCTCCTGCTCTGCAAAGTCTCTACCACACCTGTTTGCAGATCCTACTCACCCAAACACCTTGTGTACCACGAGGGGCTATTTGTCTCCCATTACACAACCCAAAATCCTCTCACGGGTATTGATGTGGTGTAGCACATGAATATTCAACAAGATACTTGCAGATCCCTTGGATCTGTATAGCAACAAGCAACAAATGACCTTTCTATCAGGTGTTCAGAGCAACTCTTGACCAATTATGTAATTTAATATGTCCAGTTACCTTTCATTATTCTTTATTATTCATATTTTGTATCTCCTCCCCTCTTAGAGTCTCATTTGAAGTATGAAGTCTCCCATGAAGCAGGAATGAAATTACAGTGACCAAGTTTTGGAGCAATTGAGAAGACTGAACTTGTTTCTTAAGAAAAAATAAGCTAGCTAAATATGTTAGGCCCAAGAAAAAATAAAAAGCATGTAAAGTAACAGTGAAAACAGACAGTGAAAAACTGCAAAGAGTAGTGTGTGTGTAAATTTATTATATTGTGAAGTCCTCTATGCAGGCCACTTTCAGCAGAGAAAAGCCCTGTGAGAAGCTCAATGAGTGGAAGGTAGGTGTTTGGGGCATCTCTAGTTAAAATAAATAAATAAATAAATAAGATAAGTAGGGTACAAAATCAGCATAACTTGGATGTAGGTACAATAATATTCTGTCTTCAACAGGTTGCTAGTAAATATCATGGGCATAATATTCATAGACTATGTTATGAAAAAATTGTGCAGACCAGTTAACTGACATTAAAGAAGCACTTTATGGCTTCAGAAAAAATGGAATTTGTTATGTAAGGTGTTTGTGTGGGGGAATTACTACGCAAACATAAATAATGAAACAGAGATTGGCAGTGGTTAGCCACTCTAGTGTGTCTTCCACACTTGCCATTTGGATACTGAGAAAAAGGACAGTAAATGGATCACATGAACACACCTGTAACAGAAGAGGAAAATGCATGTGGCAATGAGCCATCAAAACCTCTGCAGAGCCAATGGGAGCAGTGATGTTCATCTCAGTGACTGCCACAGTCTGGCAGGGACTCACTGAAAAAATTGACCTCATACTATGCCAGGAGAAACCTACTTTCCATAGCTGCCACAGGCCCCAAGGAAAGGAGAGCATCACTGAGGTCATTCTCATTCCATGTGGAGGATTTGAACTGGTGGGGGGAGTTCTTTGAGGCCCCAGAACTCTTCTGGCAGTAAAATATGCCAAAAGAACTGATTCTGTAATTCCTCGCTGGAGGTAACTCATTCTCGATTTTGTTTCCCCCTCTATCCAGCAAGTTAATAAGCCATATTCCATGTTTTGTTCACATGCCTTTGGGAACCTGACTCTGAAATAGGCATTGATAGTGAAATTGCTTTTTCTGCTGCTCTTTAATAAGGTAACTCAAGCAAACATTGTAAAGGCTAATTCAAATAATTCCATCACCATCAGTCTGGCCCTGTCTAGCTGTGGTGCACTGCTTTGTTTTGACTCACAAGGGGATTTTGTCTTCACTAACCACCCTACTCCAGTGGGGATGCATTACAGATCATTCTGATAATTCACCTGTTGATAAAAAAACAATTTCAGTCATTAATGTGCTGCCTTTTAAGTATGGCTTTAGCAAGCAGACAGGAGCTGTGAGCAGAAACTGTTTCCTAACTACAATCATTTGCTTCCCAGCACAGCAGTCCTTGGGCCAACAGCACATCACTAACCAGGTAATAGATGCTCATCTCCTGCATGTCTACCACTTGATTCCACTCTGTGCTACATAAGTATATCTGTATATCTTCTGTATATCTTACCTGTGTTCATGAAGAGTGGCATACGTGCAGCTGACATGGCTCAAGTTCACTGTGTGGCATAATCAGCTCTTGTACCTCAGTCCTACGTGGAAATGAGAAAATAAGGCATAAAAGGCACACAGCATTATTCATCACTGTTTTCTAAACGAGCTCAGGGAGAGGTTTTTGGGCTTTGGCCAGCCTGAAAAAAAACCCTGAGGGCACATCTGAGGAGGGCTGCTAGATCAGTGTCTGCTATGCTGCTTTTAATGTGGTTGAAGTTCATCTGTTTCTTTCCTGTGCAGAGACCCTGGCACTTTCCTGTCATTAAACATGAAGCCCATACTGATCTGTCTCTTGCACTATTTCTATTCTTCAGGGCAATGGCGCAATCCAAGCACCCCCCAGAAAGAAATCAGTGGCAATCAGCAAGACCCCTAGTGGGTTCTATGGAGCATCAGGTGTTGCCCTCAAATCAGTGCAGGGCCAGGACTGGAGTGAAGGAAATCACTTTAACATCCATTTCCTTCTCAAAAGTGCAGCATCATTTTAAGAGGATTCTGCCTATTTTAGCTGATTAGAGTTTTGCAGAGGAAAGCCATATCAATGCTGATGCCATTTGGACTTCATGGCAAAAAGGCCAGGGAGCACAGTCAGCTAGTCCCTATACAGTTAATGTAGTGGCAACATTCTTGCAGGATGCGGACCACACCAGATAAACATGCTTTGGACATCCCTGGCTGACATGGTTAAATTATTTTTTAATGAGATAGCTGGTTACTGTCAAGAACTACTAAAAGCAGAGTGCACCTCAAGGTAGTGAGTACCACCGGGAGTCTTTAAATAACACAATCTCCATTAAACTACAAGTGCCTCTGTCCTTCCTGGGTAAAAAAGTGCAAAACATTCTCCAGCAGAATTGTCTATCTCCTTTAAATCTAGAGAAGAAAAGTCAGCAGAGCATCTTCCAGCAGTCTGAAAAATATATATTTGGGGAAAATAATAACAACACACACACCGCCCAAAAACTAGGGATAAGTCTTAAAACTAACCAATTCTATTCAGACCACCTACTGCTGATCCAAGGCATAAATTGACAGGTAGAAGAATGTTAGGTCTATGTACCAAGACACAATCAGCCTGTACAGAACAGCAGTGCCATATATGTAATGAATGTACTTGTGAACACACTCAGCTTAAACTGTATGATGTCTCATGCCTCACTTCATGTACACAGCACCACAAGCCAGGATGAATTTCACTTGGTGGCCTTGCACAGAGCTGTGTATGCACAGCTCCAGGTCTATGTTCAATCACCTAAGACTGGATCCTATGCCTCATACTGGCATGAGCAAAAAAATTAGGTACCCCTAAATCCTTCCATCATAGCATTTTATGTCTCTACCTGAGGACTGTCATTTAAAAATGGACAAAGAAATTCTCAGGTGGTCTTCACAACATCTCATCATGTTCTAGCACCTATAGCACACAGTGGATTCCAGTACTGGGAAGCTTGAATTATCATACTGAGATTAAATCTAGCATCCTTAGCTTGCACTAAGCATATCAAGCTGGGTTGTTGGTCTACAAAAAAATAAGCATTCACCAACACTCTCCTTGATTTATGGAGTATTTCCCTGTTAATTCACTTCCCGATGAGAGTGCTAAAAAAACATGGAGTTTTCTTTCAGCGTTTAAAATCTTAGCTGTACAATACCAACAAGAATCTTAGCTGTACAATACCAACCTTTCATCTGTCAAACTTTCATCTGTAAAAACTTCCTTACAAAAGTCACAAGCTACTATTATCTGCCTTAACCATTCTCTTGCACAATTAACTGTCTTAAGGTATTTAAAAAGCTGGTTCATTTACCAAGCCCATTTTACCAAGCCCACCATGCTCACCACCTTCAGAGACCTTGCCACCACCCCTGGAGTTGGGCAGGGGGACCACACCTCATCTGGAGACATCAGTTGTCTTCTCCAGTATGTCACTCGCTACAAAATCAATCCACCTTGCAAAGCACTTTCCTTAAAAAAAATAAAATCCCTCATTAGAGGGCAGCAACCACTAAAAGCATCCATTAAAATCCATCCTCACTGACAGGCAGGTATAAAAATAGACTAGCAGCAATTGGCTTACTAGAGCTGTCAAATCACAGAAAGAAAACTCTTGGAGAGGAACATACCTCCAGCTATCAGTTAATTTTCCAGTACACTAAGAAAGGTTATTTGCTGCAGGATTTTGCCATGTTTGATTACGAATCAGTTAAAAACCCACCCCCTTCCTTTGGAAGTACTGGTTGTCTACAGCCATTTCTCCAAAGATAATGCAAACAGGATTTCTATAAACTTCTTCAGCTGCCTGATAGACAATTAATTCTTAAACCACTAATACTGGTTTTGCTTCTGCACTCAGATGAGAGTAAATCTGAGATATCAGAAAGTAATAAGGAAATATCCTTGTTCATGCCCAAATACCTTTGCTACATGCAAATGTGGCTACATATGTGAATAGGCTCCAGCAGCAAAGTCAGCACAAATGTCTGCAGTTAATCAAAAATAGCTTATGAGTAAAATTGAAGTGAACATTTCATGCTGCTACTAGTATTGCAAAGGAGTGTTTCTTCATTTGACTGGCTCCAAGCCAGCAACAAATGGATTTTCTAGAGCTGCAAAGTTTATAACAGATTTTGTTCCAGAGGAAAGTTGCGAGTAGGAGGTGGCATCACCTTCAGCACCCACGCTAGTAGCTCCCCTCATAACAGGTAAGCACCCAGGTTTCCACACTCATCCTACATTTGCTACATTTGCATTTAACGGATGGTGTCTGTCACTCTCACAAGCACTCAGTGACAGTCCTGTTTGGCCTGGGAGCTGCTCTGGAAGACATCCAGACAACATCCCTATGAATGGCAGACTGCATATTTCAAAAAAGATTTTCCAAAGTCTTCTAAATTTGGCTCTACTCCCACTGAACTTAAAATTAAGTAAATGCTGGGTGTCTTGGAAAAAAACATCCAAAGGACCCAGAAAGTACAAGTTTTGGACAATATCAATTCTTCCCTAGGGTAGAGGGAGGAGAACAGAAAGCATAGCATGCTCCAGTGTATACTCCATCTCTTCTTGCACATGGTCTTACCTGAGAGACTTTCTTCTCTTCTGCCTTGAATATTGCAAGGTCACTTAACTCTTGTGCAAAGCTGACTGTGAATTACTGCTCTTATGTGCTGGCACCATACCCAGTTTCTATAGGAAAAAACTCACACAGAGCAAGATTGTGAGAAGTCAGAGAATAGAGAATTTCCTAGCACACTAAATAAATTCATTTGCTGATGGACTTTGGCATATGTGATTATAAATCAGTTAAAAACTTCCTTTGGAAGTACTGGTTGTCTGCGATCATTTCTGCAAATGATGTGGTCACAGCCACATTATTGAAAAGTCAGCTTATATAAGGTAGGACCGTGGCAAAGATTCAGACCTGAGACACATTTCTCAGGCTCTGGCCAGCAGGAGCAGTACAAGATGAGACCCTTAGTAGCAGGTATAAGTTGACATTAAAGCAGACTGCGTTTGGCCTGCCATTACTGTGACCTGGTCTTTGGGATGTTCAATATATTAGCTCAGCTCCAGGACAAACAGGTAACTTGACAGCAGCTACATATTGTCACTCGTCTGACAAAGCTAAAAGATTACAAGAGCCAGAACAGCTGAGTGTGCTTTCTGGATATATCAGACCAGTCCAGGTGTCGGCCAACTCAACTAAGTACTTTTGTTTGGATTACATTATGGTGTTTTCAAGAAACACTTTCAGAGAAGGGAAAAACATGCAATGACACACAGAGAAGGACCTGAAGAAACTAGTCTTTCCTAAGATCCCTTAGAAATGTGATCATTCATGCTCAGTATGATCAAGCTGTACACAAAGATTTCTTTAATATTCGTTTAAGATCCATGCATGCTTAGCTCTTAATACGGTTTACTGAATGTGTCTGATCATACCTGGTACTGAATCTAATATACCAACCTGCACAGACATGAGGAGTTTGTAGAAAATGTATTTTTTTGCAATAAATTCTGAGATGTTTTATGTTGCTCCCATTCCAAAATAGAAGGGAGGAATTATTTCAAAAAGTATAAAAAAAGGTAATGAAAATACAATTTTGTACCAACTGGAAAGAGACTGAGGCTTTGGAACGTGAATCATTTTCATGGATTTCAGATTGCTTTTTCTACTCACACACTCAAGAGTCCTTCTTCTACCTCCATTCAAGAGCACAACTTCTAGCATTTTCATTATTTAAGAAACGTTGGTTATAGCAGATGACATAAAATGCATTAGCTGCCTACTTTCGCAGAGATGCAAAATGAACTTCAGTAACATACTATGAGCTGAATTAAATTGTCTGCCAAAAGCAAGCAAACTTTTTTAGACAATCTGTTATTTGACACTCTGCAACCAGCCTGTTGTACCATCTGCTCTATATAACGTGCATGGTACATGTTTTACATGGTTTCTAAACTTAGCAATGAACCAGAGTCAACACTTTCACAGTGGGGATTCCCTGTAAGAAATTTTATCAACAATTCTTGCCCTTTTGGCTTCATGTCCAAGATCCTAGAAAATCCCTTTCCATTTAGACTTGTTGCCCTTCCTTACAGACTCTATACCCTCAGGGAGACCAAAATACGGTTCAAAGCATACATGTATCTCTGCTGGTGATCTCATGAGTAACTCTAAGGGTTAAGAAAGCACTAAGACTAAACTTGTGGCTCTTGAAATGCTGTAAGGACACAAGCTTTACATGTGGTTGGGTGTAGAAATTACATGCTTAGATTTCTCTTACCTAAGACACTCTAATTGGGAGGAGTCTTAGTGTGAGAGCTATATTCCTCTTGTCTGTGCTGTAGTTGTCCCAGTAACAACCTGAAAGCTTTGCCTTGGAGATACCCATCCTGGCATTACTGTTTGATATTGATAAAGTCCTTTGTCATTACAAGATTTCTTGCACAGTAAACATGCGAAAAATCTGCAGAGTGTACAGTAAACGAGAGGTGTCAGCTGTTGAGGTACATTCTACACATACCTAACTCTACTGCAAACTCTACACTGCAAACCTGACTCTTCTAGAAGTTACACTACTACACATAACAATACAGCAGAAGGTACATTCCCATCAGTGGGAGACCAGCTGACTTGCAGAAAACAGACTCCACAACCTATAAAATTGTAAAGTAAGTATGTTTATTCGGCACTGCACACACACACTGAGCACAAGGGGGTAGCTCCACCTAACTTGTGCACCAACGGGTACTGGCAGTGTGCTTATATTAGTGGGACAAATGTATATTCATTTAATTTCCTGTAAGTCTCTTGTATATTCATCAGGTCTCCGAAGAATCATTAACATAGGTTCCATCTCTATTTGTATGTGTACTAGCATTCTTGGGTGGTTGGTTGTCTGGCATACTCTGGTGGTCTTCTGTCGAAGGCCAGAAGTCTTCCTCTCTGCTTATCTTCTGGTCTTTCCTGTCTTTGACAGACCTAGCAGTCAAGCCAATTCTTGCTGGTTCCATTATCTACTCATACAGTCTTCTGTTCCCTCATCTTTGGGTCGTTAACATATAATTGTGTTAGCTAAGACCGAGGAATAACCATCTTTTATCTTGTTCCTTCTCACAGCATCCAGAAATCCTACACACAAAAAGTCCTGGTGGACAACAAACTGCATAAGAGGAGTCCAATCTGCTGGGGTTCTCAAAAATTCAGAATTTTTCAACACCTCCTTATTCAACATCTTCCTGCCACAAAGAGAGCACATCCTGGGAAAGTACACACATGCACACATGCTCGCTACCTTGAATAAGAAGGTAAAATGGGGATGGAAAATTAGCTCATTAGCGTGATCTGGACATGTGATCTGCATCCCTAACATACTGGTTCAGTCAAAATGCTATGACTTTTAATTTTTTATTTTTTTTTATGTTGGAGGAAGGACAAAGGTATTATTCTTGCATACCACTGAGAACCATTTTAAATTCTTATACACAGCAGGTAGCTGGTGTTTCCAGAAATTTTTCACAGCTTTTTTGCATTGCAAATGTGACTTTTCTAGAAGACAGCTTCCCAGTGACACGTTGGAAGCAATGAACATGGAGAGGGAAAGGAATAAGCACTGCGAAAAGGCAGCTGCTTGACCATCCAGGCAAGCAGCACAGGGGGGCCACTAGATGGAAGGAAATTTGGGGGGTAAGGAGTCAGAATGCCCAAATATTGAAATATGAAGGAGAAAGAACACAAGTTAGATGCTTGAAGGAGTCTGTGATTTGAGGTTTATTCATGTTTTTGCATGTCTTTAGTTGGTATGTCTGCAGAAAGAGCTGACAGAATATATACATCTGGTTTCGCTAACACTTCTTGATATTCTTACAACTGCATTGTAACTTAACATGGTCCAAATTATCTAAATTCTTTTCTATGACATAACAGAGGTGAAATTGCACTAGAAACACATTTCTTTAGACTACTTTAGATTTTAGTTAAGGTCATATGATATATTTGCAACACTGTTTCTAGTAAAAACATCCATGCTAAGAACTTGTGGCCTTTTGACTCTACACATTTTATTTTTCCTGACTTTTGTCTCAAAAAGCTAGGCTAGTGCTGTGTGTACAGATTCTAAAATATTTGTCATGTTCTCCAGCCTAGAGCTGGCAATTGGCTATGCAACAAGTGTTTCAGAAAGGTAACCACACCAAGGGACAACCTTGCACCCATCAATGCCCTGGACTGTCCTGGAAGGAGGGGGATGATTGAATGTGATGGTTGATATTCATCATTAAAATAAAAATACTTCTCCTATGGGAAAAATGGTCTTTAAACAGAAAAAGGAGGGGAGGGAGTCAGGGGAAAGACGAACAATGAAGAAGGGAATGTATTTGCAGTACACCACAGACATCTGAGTTCTTATATTTCATGTTTCCATCTTTCCATCATGGGCACAACCCTGTAGTTGGGCTCCATTTCACAAGAAAAACTTAACCATACAGCTGCTGTGGAGCCCTTCCTCCCCACAACATGAGGAAGCGCCCAGTGTGGGCTGTAGCTCCCCAGAAGAAGTAAAGCCTGATGGGTGCCTGGGATATAAATGAAGGGGCGATCATAAAACACCTCAACTGCAATTCCCCAGAATTATATGACAGGAGGATTTTAGAACCCCAAACCTGACAGTTCTCACCCTAGCAGCCGGCTGCTGTTCTCCAGATAAAATTAATCAGCTTTTGACCAAACTCCTCCCTTCACCTCTAACATTTATCAGTTATTTCATATTATTACATTGACTTCCTGTCAAGGTGTGTGAAACTAGTACACCCTGAGAAAGAACATCAGTGGATAATGCCCTTAAAATTTTTAATTTTAGGTCGTGGGTGGAACAGAATGGCTTAGGGGACTCCAGATGTCATGGCATGGCACAGGAAAAGGGTATAGATATCTGGAGGCACTTAGATATCGGGGCAAAAGGTGCCTCAATATGCCTTTTTCAAATTCAAAGTGCCAATGAAATAGAAGTGTGGGGGTTTTATTTTAAAATTACAGAAAGTACCACCAGCTGACAGAGAAGATGGGGAGAGAGGATGTTCCAGCCTACAGAACTGTTCTCTTGATTTGATTATCTCTAGGCTCTAAACTCATCTCTCCATATTTTACTCTGTGTCCTGTTCACCTTGTCATAATCCTAGAACATATAGAATAATGCAAGAAACACATCTATCTCCATGGCAAGTAGATGGACACTATTTTGCTTGTGAAGCCTGCAAAGTAAAAATTTGATCTATTCTTTACAGTAATATTAATCAAGTAAGGAAAAAGAAGTGTGTAAAAACTGTCAATTTCATCTATTCTTTATCATAATATTAATCGAGTAGGAAAAAAAAAGGAAAAAAAAAGTGGGTAAAAACTGACAATGGCTGTTATTCTTTAGGGAGATTTTAGAAGCCTGAGACAGAGCAGCAAGATCTTTTTACACGCATATACACGCACCCTTCAAAGACATAGGAAGAATTTGAATTAGCTGCTTGCATGGTTTGAAAGCCTAATTGTTGAGGAGACTTTTAGAAGCAACTGTGGGGATGTCTTCCTGAAAGAAGCAACACAATAGAAATCATAGGAAAAGAACAAGAGGAAAAAAAGAATAAGGGAAGGACAGACACAAAGAATAGGCATCCCCTCCGAGGAGCACAGGTGCTTCTCCTTCTTGCCAAAAGCATTTAGGATCTGCCAGAGCTTGCCCTCCAAAGTTCTGCTGGTCAGATCCCAGCAAGGCACACCAGCAAGGTCCCCATGGGAGAGCTTTAGCCAGCCCAGTGCATTAAGAAATGGCCATGTCAACCTGCAGGAGGCAGCTCCCAAGGAGGAGGATAGGTCCCGATCTCAGGCCTGTGGGAGCATCACCATCCCTAAACTTACCCTGGTATTCATGTGGTTATTTCACCACAAATGGTGCTTGAACAGGGACTCCCTAAATGAACAGGGACAAAAAAAATGAATGAACAGGGACCAGCTAACAGAACAGGGACAAAATCAAAAATGAACGAACAGGGACAGGCTAACAGAATAGGGACAGGGACACTGATCACCTCATGAAGATAGGTTCAGCTGAATCCAGCAAGCTGAAAGGAAACGTACCCAACTGAAAGGAAGCTCAAGCTGAAAGAAGTGACTTCTGGTTGCCGCTGAGAGAAGCAGACTCTGCGCTGAAAGGAAGTGCACTCAAGCTGAAAGAAGCATTGTTGAAAGAAGCGTGCTGAGAGAAGTGTACCCGTGCACACAACTGCCTCTCACCAGGCTAAGGCAAGCCACGGGAAACATGGCTTTAGTAACAAGGAATGTCCTGGGAACTTTCCAGCTTATTCCCAAAAAAACAGGGAAAACCAGTGCCCTCTGCAGCCTTGAAGCAAATGCTTGTATGGGCTACCACGAATGACCCCTTATTACAAATCAGACAGTTTACAATCCTGAAACATGGGACCAAACTGGGGTCAGGCTTTGGGACTCTGCTACTAAAAAAAATAAGGTTGTGGCTGGATTGCTCGGCACGTGGCAAGCAATCTCTGAGGCCTTAATGAGCCATGTGGGATCACAATCAGAAACATCTGGTTTGCCAGATAGTGAGGGAGCTGCAGGCTCATCCACTGATCCACCTGCTACACTATTGCCCCCCCTGCCGCTACCACCATCACAGCAGGCCTTTGCTGTTATGCCCCCTGATGACCTGGACGTTCCTTTTGATCCAGGCCATATAAACCCTGAAAAGGAGCCAGATCTGTTTCCTTTCGATCCAGGAAGAATAGCATATGTAGGGCCTGAAGGCTGAGTTGCTTAACAACTCAAAGTGAGACATATTGTTTCCATGACTAGCCCCTGAAACTTGTCAGTGTCTGTAATCAAGAAAAAAAATGGAAAGCGGAGACTGTTACATGATTTGAGAAAAATTAATGAAGTCAAGGAAGATATGGGAGCACTTCAACCAGGATTGCCATCTCCAACTATGTTCCCCCAGTCATGGACATGAATAATAATAAACTTAAAGGGTTATTTTTCAACATTACACATTTGCCAGAATTCAGAAAACTTCACTATGTTTATGTTTCAATTGATACCTTTTTGCCTGCATGTTTGCATCTGTCCGTGCAGAAGAAAGGGTAAAGGATGTGTGTAAACATCTTCTGTTAGTTTTTGCGACATTAGGAATCCCCAAAACAATTAAAACAGATAATGGGCCAGGATATGTGGCCCACGCAACCCACTTTTTTTCAAGAGTGGGGCATTCAACATCTGACAGGTATACCCCATCCTCCCATGGGTCAAGTACGGGTCAAGACAAAAAAATAAAAATAAAAGGGTCCACAGTACCCTAAAAGCTATTGTCCTGGTTCCAGCCAGGATAGAGTTAATTAATTTTCCTCCTAGTAGCTAGTAGGGTGCTGTTTCGGATTTAGGATGAGAATAATGTTGATAACACGCTAATGTTTTAATTGTTGCAGAGCAGTACTTACGCTAAGCCAAGGACTTTTCAGCTTCTCGCTCTGTCCTGCCAACAGGCAGGCTGGAGGTGCAGTGGGAGCTGGGAGGGGACAGACCCAGGACAGCTGACCCAAACTGGCCAAAGCGGTATTCCATACCATCTGACATCATACTGAACAATATAAAGAGGTGGCTAGATGGGGTGCGGGTACTGGCTGCTCGGGGATAGGCTGGGCATCGGTCAGCAGGTGGTGAGCAACTGCATTGTGCATCACTTGTTTGTACATTATTATTAGTAGTAGTACTATTATCATTATTATTTTTCTTTTCTGTCCTAATAAACTGTTTCTATCTCAGCCCACAGGCTTCATTTTCCTGATTCTCTCCCCCATCCCAGAGAGGCAGGAGGAGAGAATGACTGTGTGGTGCTTAGCTGCCAGCGAGGTTAAACCACAATAGCTATGCTTCAAAAACAAAAAAGGGGGAGTATGGGTATGACCCCCCAGGAAAGGATAGCTAAAGCATGCTATGTTCTTAGTTTTTTTAATCAATGGACAGAGGAAGGTCCTCCAATTCACAGACATTTTAATCATACTATGTTAAAGTCAGTTAAAGAAAGGGCATAAGTCATGATAAAAAAAATAAGCACCAATCAATGGAAAGGGCCCTACTCTCTAATCACTTGGGGCTGAGGTTATGCCTGGCTTTCAACAGGAGCCAGTCCAAGATGGGTGTCATCAGTCTCATCTGCCTCAACATGATCACAGCACTCTCCTCAGCGATTTGGACTCCAGCTCAACCAAAACACAACATATGGGAGTGTCCCGCTGGCACATGCAGGACCAACAAACAGGGGCTCCAGGAGCTGAAGGGGAAGCCAGAACCCACAAGCTGGGCAGCACTCAGTGCCTGCCTCTCCCAGGGAAGTGGTTACAAAGATTGTTAAAGATAGGATTAGTATGCCTGATAGTTTTTCTCTGTGTCTTGATTTGTGTTAATTGTGCTTTCTTTGTTAATAAAGAAGGGGGAGATGTGGGAGTGTTGCCATGGGGGTCAACAAGCTGTGTGGTTGGCGATAACATCAGACTGGTGATGATGAGGCCAGGAGGAATGTAAATAAGTTAGAAGGAACAAAGAACGGAGATGTCTTGCTGTCTCAAACTGCACGTTCTCCAGCCATTAAATCATAGAATCAAATCATAGAATATCTTGAGTTGGAAGGGACCCACAAGGATCACTGAATCCAAATCCTGGTTCCACACAGGACCACCCTAAAATAAAGCCATGTCTGAGGGCGTTGTCCAAATGCTTCTTGAACTCCATCAGGCTTGGTGCTGTGACCACTTCCCTGGGGAGCCTGTTCCAGTGCCTGACAACCCATTGGTGAAGAACCTTCTCCTAATATCCACCCTGAACCTAATCTGTCACAGATTCATGCTATTTGCTTGGAGCCCTGTAGAACCCCACTAGTGACCATCCACCAGCCTGATGTAACCCTATTTACTCTTGTTGAGGGATTTTTGAAACAGCAAAGATCCCATGGCTTTGCAGCTGAGCAAACCTAGCTACCAGGACGACTATGAGAAGTTCCCATGACAGTGTTCCCACATCGCCCAATTGAGGAATTTAGAAAAATATTGTTGCCAGTAGTTGGCTTCAAGGACAAGGTCTACATGACTGCTAATCACAAGGGGGTTGTTTTCTTGCAGGTGGGGTTGTTTTCTTTTAGTTGTTTGTCTGAGTGCTTTTGACCAATAATCTTGTGTGAGACACTATCCGCCCCTGTTAAGTTCACTATAAAAGTCAGGCTATTTGGGTAATAAAATGGAGCATGATCTGACCTGTGTCTGTCGTGTTTTCAGCCGTTCTTCCTGCAACATATGGTGCCCGAACAGGCTGAGAGACCTGACAGACGCTGAGAGAAGCTGAGAGACTTCAGAGACCCGGAGAAGCCCTGTGAGACGCTCAGAGACACAGAGAGACTTTAGAGGCATGGAGAGCCCTGAGAGACGCTTCAGAGACATGAACAGCCCTGAGAGACATGGAGAGACCTGACAGAAGCCAAAACACCTGAGAGACATTGAGAAACTCCAAGCACCGACCCGGACACAGAAATCGCGGTGAGACGCGGAGACAAATCGCGGTGAGACGCGGGGACAAATCGCGGTGAGACATGGAGATTGATTGATAGAAATCGCGGTGAGACGCGGAGATTGATTGACTGATAAAGATCGCGGTGAGACGTGGAGATTAATTGATTGATACCGAGATCGTGGTGAGACGCGGGAAAGTGACGTAATCGCGGTGAGACGCGGGACATCCGGGATCGAGTTGCTACGGGAGACCGGAGGCGTCAGTAAACAACAGCAGACGACCCCCACCGTGTGGCGAGTTGGCACATAGCCGAGGGGTGGAGATCACGACCCTGCAGCCTGTCTGACGTAACCATGGAGGAAGCGGCTGTGCAGCTTCTCTCTAGCATTCTCTCTAAAAGAGGCGTATCTTGCAATGTAAAAAAGATCAAATCCTTGGTACACTGGGCCCAGGCGGAGGGTTTTCTAAAGGAAATCCTTCTAATTTTTAGCCCAGTTGAGTGGCGGCTCGTAGGAGATCATTTACGGGATACAACCATCATAAGCGGAAAGTTTGATAAAGATCTATGTATGACCTGGCTTGCAGTGCTTAACGCGCTGTGTGGTATAAAAGCCGAACAGCAGCCGGCTATGGCAGCAGCGCAAGCTTTCTCAGTACTGTCTGGGACTGACAGACCGCCGAGTATGAAACCTGAGACCTCGGAAATGCAGCTGACACGATCTTTATCATTGGTTCCTACCCCGGTTCGGGGTATGACCTCTCCAGTAAATCAATCAGCAGCAGAAATAACTAAGGGACTATCGGAGAGGAGTGCTGATGGGGAGTGGGGGCTGCCCTCCCCACCCCCTGTGCTGGAAAATCTTGATAAAGCTGTGCTGCCAGCATCGGTGCCGCTGCCAGGCAGCAATAAATCCACTCGGGATGCTTTGCCAATGAGAGGTGCAGCAGCAGCTTGCGAAAATTGACCTTCACTGAAGGAGCTGATGGGTACACTGCAAAGAAAACAAGACCTGATTAACAGACTGGAGTGGAGACTCAGCTAGCAAAACAGAAACAGCTAAGGACTGAGGAACTCAAAATTATTCAAGAGGAAGCTGCCAAGATCAAAGAGTGGGTAACATTTAAGCTGAGAGAGCTTGAGCTAGAAAACTACCACCTGAAAAACTGTAATCAGAGGCTGACAGAGCAAATTAAAGCCCTTCAGGATACATTGCAAGGTATGACCAGCATTTCTCCCTTTAAATCTCTTTGGAGCTGTAATTCTCTGAAGTCCAGAGCAACACAGACTTCTTTACCTGAGAAGATAGACCAGAAATCTATGCTTCTTGCACCTGCTTTCAGGCAGCTATGGCAAACAAGACCTACCAAATGTGTCTTCTCTACAACATGCATCGTCCTTGCCAATGACACCTTCACTGAGGATGGAGCGGACAAATCTCTGCTTTCTCAGAACACACTGAAACTCATGTCTGACCCATCAAGCTGGAATCTCTCTGCAGAAAAAGACATATTTTCAACCATAAGCTCTGAACACAGGTTAGGGTGCTCTGATCCTGTGTCTCTGGACCCTCCAGCTGAGCCCACAAAAGTCCTTGGGGCTTTGACTTTCCGGTCTTCACTAGAGGGAAACCATTGCACTGTGAGCACCTTGCAACAAGTGTCTTTGGACGGAGCTGACTCCTCTGATGATCTGAGTGCCAGGTTCCGTTCCCACCTGGATTCCACTTCCTTAGGAGAAATAATGACCATGCTTGAGGGCACCCTCCAGACTGCTGGGCCACCCCTGGCCATGTCAACGTCAGCTGTTACAGCAGGTTCCATCTGTCCAAGGAGGGACAGGTGCTCCGACGTCATACGTGATGCTTTCATAGAGGGGCATAGGCATGCTACATTCTTGGCCTGCCCTATTATTATCAACCCTGTGCAAGGCACTGGGTTGTGGCAGCCGCATGACTGCAAGCTTGTACAACAAGCTTGAAAAATGGTTTTGGACTATGGATTACAATCCCAGGTGGCTCGACAGATAATTCAATGCATTTTTCAGGCAAAACCAATGTGTCCACTTGACTGTTGAAACTTGGCGTGCTTATTGTTAACTCCTTCCCCATTGTCATTGTTCGAAAGAGAATGCTTGTAGTTACCACAGGGAGAAGCGGGTCAACAGCGTCATCCAGGGGACCCCTTGTATGGGATTACTGCAGAGATGGTAAAGGGAACAGGTCCTTATCTCAATACGCAGATTCAGTCGCAGTTCCCTGCGATTATTCACCAAACAGTTGTGCAGCTTGCACTGAGGGCTCCTCCTAGTCTCCCAGGGGAAAAGAAAGCACCTCCATTTGCATCTGTAGAACAGGCCCCTGGGGAACCATATGCTAAATTTATCAATCAGTCCAGGCAACCAGATGTGGTGGCACAGAACTGTCAGAGATTTGCTTTTACGGTACCCTCCATTAACAAACAGGCCCCAGCAAAGCACTATGAATGGCTAGTGCTTCTACAGGGGATGAGGGATTCCCCTACATTATGTCAATTATATGTGGCCTGGGCATTACAACCAATTCAGACAGCGTGGTGTGATGTAATTATTTACCACTATATGGATAACATTCGGTTTGGTAGGCCAGAATGCTTCCATGATTCAGATTTAAACTTTATTTGGGATACTTTGGAACCAAAAGGGTTGAAGATAGCCCTAGAGAAGGTTCAACAGAAACAGCCATGGCTATACTTGAGATGGAAAATATCAGACTCTACTATTCATCCCCAGATAGGTGATATAACTATGGTATTACATAACTTGATAAATGTACAAATGTTCCTGGATAATATTCACTGGGGTTGCCACATTGTACGGATTACCAATGACGACTTAGCTATATTACTACCTTTATTGCAGTGCAGGACTGCGAAGACGCAGATTACGCTTACAAATGACCATCAGCAGGTTCTTTCACAAATAGCTTCTAAGGTTGCAGCCAGCATTGCTTGCAGACATATAGTAGATGTTGCGCTCTCTTTCATAATTAGCAATCATGTGTCTCTTCAATTTGCGGTGATTGGTCAGTGGCAAAAAGAGAAGGGAGAGAGTAAGGGGCGACAAAGACAGAAACGGTATCAGGAGGATGCCACTGACACTAATAGCATGGGTAATAGGAGTAGTATACGTGACACAGGTGATGGCAAGGGTGGAATGATAGGGCAGCATTTTTGAGTTCTGGAATTGATTTTCCTACAGAATCAGCCAAAAATTAGTGTTCCATATTCTCCCATGGGCCAAGCGATGGTTGAACGATCACATCAGGTTTTAAAGGAACAATTAGTGAGACTAAAAGAGATCAAGAACATTGATGAACGATTGTCCGAGGCATTGGTTGTCTTGAATCACTTGTTTGACTAGTGACTAAGACCCTCCTGCAAGTATTCATTTTCAGACAATAAATATAGCAGCACCAAATGTGTTACCACAAGTAAGAATGAATTACCGAGATCCTGCTACAGGAACTTGGAAAGGGCCATACAGGTACAGAAATACAATTAACACCTGTGATTACAATGACACTGCTAGGCAGGTTTTCGGGGCTTATGGCATGGAGACAAAGGGCAACAACTATAGCATTTGGAACAATCGTACAGCTATGGCCTTACCTCCTGATGTTTTTCTGATTTGCGGGGATAGGGCCTGGCAAGGTATCCCTGTAAATGCTATTGGAGGTCCATGTTACTTAGATAAACTCACTATATTTGCTCCTAGCTTGTCACAGTTGTGTGAGATCACCAGACATAAATGGGCATTGCTCGCACCGGATTGCAATGATAATGTTGAATTGCTTGGTGTTGCAGCTAGAGCGGCATTGGCAATTTCAGTGCCAGGAGTGGCATCTGCGGCCACACTTAACAACTTAGAAAAATTGGTATGCTGGGCCGAGAAGCAAGCCCATACCACAACAGAGATACTTGAGGAGATGTTGCCAGATCAAAATCGCCTGCAACACGTGTTCTTACAGGATCAAGCTGCTATTGACTTCTTGCTTTTGGCTCAAAGGCATGGGTGTGAGGACCTTGAGGGAATGTGCTGTTTAAACCATTTTGATCATAATGGGTCAATTCACAAATCCATTTCTTTCCTGAAAGAGCACATGAGAAAGATTCAAGATGATATCAATCCTTTCAATCGATGGCTCACTGATTTGTTTGAAACGATGCATAGATGTTTACTGGGATTAGTCAAAGAGGGATTAAGGATTGTTTGTTGTGGTGTTAACCATCATTGCATGTTGTATTGTAATAAATGTGATTAAAGGGTTACTTGCAAAACTGTTACATCGGGCTTGGTTTGCTCAAAAAGAAAAAGGGAGAATTGTTGAGGGATTTTTGAAACAGCAAAGATCCCATGACTTTGCAGCTGAGCAAACCTAGCTACCAGGACGACTATGAGAAGTTCCCATGACAGTGTTCCCACATCGCCCAATTGAGGAATTTAGAAAAATATTGTTGCCAGTAGTTGGCTTCAAGGACAAGGTCTACATGACTGCTAATCACAAGGGAGTTGTTTTCTTGCAGGTGGGGTTGTTTTCTTTTAGTTGTTTGTCTGAGTGCTTTTGACCAATAATCTTGTGTGAGACACTATCCGCCCCTGTTAAGTTCACTATAAAAGTCAGGCTATTTGGGTAATAAAATGGAGCATGATCTGACCTGTGTCTGTCGTGTTTTCAGCCGTTCTTCCTGCAACATACTCTAACTCTTTGAGATTGACCCGTCAGCAGGTTGTTTACCACTCATACTATGTATTTACCTAGCTGTATGCTAAGGATATTGTGAGAAGCTTTACTGAAACCCAAAAACATCAACTGGCTTCCATTGGTCAACTACGTGTAATTAACTAGCTGTAATTGGTCAACTAGCTGTAATTAAAGCTGTTGTGCATCTTCCACTTCACTTGAAGTCATCATGGTAGCTCTGCCCCCTGCACCTGCTCTTCTTTCCATAGACCTTTACCACTTGTAGTGGGTTTAGGTGGCAAGGTTTTGGTAGCAGGGACCCATAGGGGTGGTTTCTGTGAGAAAGATTTAGAAGCTGCCCCATGTTTGGGAAGGGCTCCATTGTTTTCCAGAGCCGCGCCAATAAGCGATGTTGTTTTGCGCCTCTGTGAAAGCATATTTAAGACAGAGAAAAAAACGCTGCGCCACACAGCAGCCAGGAGAGTGAAGGGAGTGAGAAACAGCCTTGCAGGTGCCAAGGTCAGTGTAGAAGGAGGGGGAGAGGTGCTCCAGGCACCGGAGCAGAAGTCCCCTGCAGCCTGTGGTGAGGACCATGGTGAAGCAGGATGTCCCCCTGCAGCCCATGGAGTACCACAGTGGAGCAGGGTTCCACGCTGCAGCCCGTGGAGGAGACCACGGTGGAGCAGGTGGCCCTGCACCGACAGAAGCTGCCACCTGTGGAAGACCCCTGCCGGAGCAGATTCCAGGCCGGACCTGTAGCCCGTGGAGAGGAGACCACACAGGAGCAGGTGACCTGGCAGGAGCTGCTGCCCGTAGGGGAGCCAGGTTGGAGCAGTTTTCTCCTGAGGGATGGACCCCGTGGTACAGACCCATATCTGGAGCAGTTCTGGAAGAGCTGCTGCCTGTGGGAAGCCCACGCCGGATCAGTTCATCAAGGACTGCATCCCGTGGGTGGGACCCCACAGCACAGGGGACGAGAGTGACCGAGAAGGAGCGTCAGAGAAGAAGCGCTGTAGACTGACCATAACCCCCATTCCCCCGTTCTCTCCCTGAGGGGGAGTGAGAGAGCGGCTGTGGTGAAGCTCGGCTGCCCACTCGAGTGGAACCATGACACCACTTCACCTCTGCAAAGACACCTTTATATTTACAAGGCAGAGTGTTTTGGAAAGGCAGGACAACAGAAAAATGAAATTAAGCAGGAGTCAGAAACACTTCGGATCTCTTCCAAGTCTTGGCCTTGCTACACGGCCACAAGTCACTTACCTTTGAGACAAGGACAACAACAGAAGCTGCTGTAGGGCTCTTTTCTGGCTCCAAAATTCCTGGACAACATACTGGCCATTTAAGAGTGAAACAGGCTGTAATTTCTTTCTCAGCAAAACTTTGACACAGTCAGTCAATGACCTCACTGTAAAAATGAACAGTCAACTGCAGGTAAACTTGCTAACCTAGCTACAGACACAATAAATTAAAACCTCAACACCTTAATAGTCCACCCCCATTTTCCATCAGAGATGGTTTACTGTCTGGTACTTAAACATGAATATTGCAAACTTTATATGTTAATGAAAAAGCTTGCTCAAAGCTTAGTTCATTCAAATATAGTTAATTTTCAAGCTTAAAGAGTAAGCAGCTTTGCTTTTCATTAATACATGTATTTTTCATTAATTTTCATTTTTCATTAATACATGTATACACTTCAAACAGGAAATGGAAACACGGTATCTTGATGTAAGACAAAAGTAATATCTGAAAACAATAATATATATTTCCATTTTCCCCAGTTTCATACTGTTGGAGTATTCTTTTTTACCTCTGTCAGTTTATATTTACTATTCAAACCAAATCTGTGACTGTATCTCAAATGTAATGTACTTGTATATTCTGCACTGGTTTATGAAGTGGGTGCCTATACAATGGATTAGTAAAATTCCATAGCATGACTTAGGAATCAAACACAGGCTCCTTATCAAAATGTTCAGAGACATCAAGTGTGTTATAAATTGGCTCATAGAATAGAAAAACAGATTAAAACATTCTTATTTGGTCTTGCTGTATTTTTTATTCAAGCACATTATCTGTTTTCTAAAGAATGACTTGTTTATAACAGGGTTAGACAAAATGATGTTGGGAAGTGAATACAACCCTTTCTTTTACTAAATATCAAGAATCAGACTTGGTTGCCCTGACAACAATCTGCAGAAGTGCAAGCACCAGATTTACTTACACCAGAGGTGTGGGCCACAAAACTCAGAGCACACAGAGAAAAATCAACTATTCCCTGAGCAGTGATAACCTCCCAACCAGGCAGCACCAGCTAATCCTCCCCCCATGCCACCTTTACCCAAGGCATAGCCCAGAGGCTATAAAAAAGCCACACACTGGAAATGATTTCTGGTCACAAGCAACAGGGATGAAATTCAGGTTAACAGACTTGGTGGAAAAGGCTGCACTGCTACCATATCTCTGCAAATTGCTCTTCTGCTCCCTCACCCCTACCCTCCACCAGAGATAGCCCAATTTTACCTGCTCAGTAATGATATATTGTGCAACCTACTTAAGATATTACAGCTATGGCAGCAGGGATCTGTGAAGCCAGAACAAACTTTAAAAGTCTCCCGGTAAACTGTTTGAGCCCATTAAGGAATAAAGCAAGATACCTATGGAGACTTGACTTGCACATGAAAGTACAAGTATTTCTGATTTAAGTCTTTCAAAATGTCACATACAACTAACTTGTGTTAGGGAAGCAATTTGATCTTGCAGTTTATTTGCACCACACATTGTTTTTTTCTCTGTAAAAATATAACAAGGTAGTTATTGGTGCAAAAAGGAGTACGCTCACAGCAGTTTGCAGAATGCTTTCATTTAGCAGCTGTGAATTATTACCATTTTCAAAGGCAGGACTTGAAGATTTATCATCATTGCTATCTAAGGATCTTTCTTTGGCTAGGTGATCAAGAACTAGACACAACAAATTCTCATCTGTTAATGTCACCACTTGCACTTAGTGTGCTTTGGTGTCCTGTTAATACACAGATGGAGGATCAGATCAGAGATCAATTGTCAGAGCCACTGACTGCAGGAAACTAAATCAGTTTAGATGGAAGCCAAAATAATATCAAGATTTTTTGTTTTTTAATCACATCCCAAGCTTTATGTAACACAAACATGACATAATTTTAAGGTCAAGGGAGCAGATAAAGGTTTTGAAGGAGTTCAGATTTAAAACCTTAGAGAAAGAGCAAGGGTGACAATTGACATGAATTGTGGTTAGCTAGCTGCATCCAGGGGGGCCTGCTGAGTTGTGTGAGGGTGTTTGCCGGACAAATGCAGCTAGGAAAGTCCCACAAGAGTCTGAGAGCTCCCACATCATGAGTATGCTGTTAGAAGTGGCACAAACTGAGTTTTGTTACTTCCAGCAATGCTTCCCTCTTCTACCAGTTGCAGAGTAAACCAAACCAAGTCCACCCCTGTCTGGAAGGAAATGCAGTCATGTCAGTCTCTCCTGTAACATGCTTGACATCAACATTTCTGCTAGCCGCATGTTACACTAGGGCTGCAACAGGCTGAAGCTGGCTAGTTTGGCATTAGCTTAGCAAGAAAATCAGGGCATCCTTCCATAGCTGTGCAGGTGATCCTTCTGTAACTACTGTCTCACATCAGCGTGTGATCCTAGGTCCCTTTTCCAGATTCAAGTGAGCAAGTGATGAAACTTTTATCAATGACTGTGGTAAGTTCCAATTTCATTTTGGCTAGCTATTCATCTGGTGTCCAATCTACAGTCTCCTGTCTGAGAACAGCTGGCCACCTGTGTAAATAAGTTTTTGAACCTGAATTTTCATACTATATGCAGTCTTCCTGGAGATGCCATGGTTGGTTTTCCCCTTCTCCTGTTTCCAGAGCAAACCAGAAGCAGAAACACAGGGAGATTGTAATAACATCTTCCATATTCATTTCCAGAAGCAAAGATTCCAGAATCTTTTACAAGCATGTGTTACACTTTGCAGCATTAGGGAGTCTCAGAACAAACAAGAGAGAGAGAGACAAGGAGCTACAGACACAGAACTACACAATTTACTGGCCCTGGACATGCACTAACTTTCAGTTACTCAGGGTGTGTGAAACCTTGCACAAATACGTATTTGAACATACAATATTAATACAGCAAGTGTCAAACACAAGTGCATACACAGTGGCAAACAGAGTATCCAAGTTCTTGGTCTTGCTCTTCATGTTTCTTTAGTCTTGTATTTGGAATACAAGCAATACAGAATCCGCATTGTAGACTTCATATCTCCTTTCACAATATCTGTGGATGCACAAGAAACAAACAAACATCAACAACAACAAAACAAAAAAAGATGAGAAGTATTAGCAATTCCTGGAAGAAGAGGAAGCTGCAACTGCCAAAGAATCTTCCACATTTGCCTAGTTATAACACAAACGTGGACTGTCCAATTGCAACAAAAAGCAAAACAGGAACCACAGAGTTAGCAATTTATGTATGTATTAAATGAACATAAGGAAAAGGGACCTTTCGCTGCACTATCTTGCTGGAAGACAAGATAAATAATGCATAGTAATAAATAATTCTTAGCTAGCTCAGAACAAGAGGACAGAGTAGATAATTTAATAGGACTTTACACCTTTTTTTTTATGATTCTCCTGTGGCATAACTCATGTTGGGAATTACCTTACACTATTTTTTGCTTGTAATGTTTCTATCACGTTTTGCTGCTGTAGTTTGTTTTCTTTGTTGTTGTTGTGTTTTTTTTTTTTTTTCTTTTAGTTTTCAGCTTCCATGTTCTTGCTAGGCAACCTGCCCTTGTGTTTAATAATTACAAAGGAAGATGATAACTGATTTAGAAAGTTTACTGTTCTTCTTACATTGTTGTAAACCACCAGAAGAAACACTAACAATGAAACACCAGCAGATGAAATCCTTTAACAGTAAATAGCATAGCTGTAATAAGTACTTCTAAATCATACTAAATTCAGTCACTAGCTGAGAATTTTCCCTATGACCTACCAGCTATTCTAGCTTTAGGTAGAGCAGTCAGTCTTTCTGATCCTCAGGACATCTTCTGAAATGTGTCTTCCCATATGAAACAAGTTTGTTTTTAAATCACTAAAACATTTTATGAGATAGGAAAACAGCTTTCCCTCCATTTCAGCTGCTGCACATTCACTAAAAATTGCCACTGTTCTAAATCTGTAAAACATACTAACTTATTAAACGGTTGAAGTTTAGTGTAAAGTTACTAAAGTTATAGCAATGCAACATTTTTAGCATAGGAATAAAAATTGTTCAAAACCAATTTTCAGCTTTATTATTATTCATTCTGAATGAGGAGCTATCGGGCAGTCATAAAATGCACAAGAGCCACAGTGCAGAACCTACTTTCTTCAATTACTCTAACTTTTGCAAGCCAGGATGTTAGCAAGTCTATTCCAGACAAGTCTGTGTGTCATGACTCACCTTCAGAGTTCACAGAAAAATTTAGAAGACCTCCATCTGTCAGCAAATCCAATGCAAGGTTAACATTGTGAAGCTGTGGATGAGAGAGGGACAGATCAATATAACAGAAAGTACTTTCCATCTAGCAGCACAGTGGCCAGGATGTTTTCAAAAGCATTTCTCTAATAGCTGGAGTAAGATACTGATTCATAAATGTGTACTCACTGCATTAGTTTTGATGGAGGTGCTCTTCAGAACTTCTATCAATTATCACATAAAATCAGATGTAAAATCCATCTCCAACAAAATGTATCCCATGAGGTGGGAAGAACAATCCATTTATTTAAAAATAGACCTTGCATGTGAAAGCCTTGTGCTAATTGATGTTTCCATGGGGAAAAGAGGCTAGATTCATAACTGGATCTAATAGATGCATGGAATTTATGTCTACTTATTTTTAAAATTAAAATAATTTTTAAAATATCCATATGCTTACTGCATTTGGAACTATATATATATTTATATATAAATGAAGTAAAAAGATGTCTATATTTCATTAAGAATTATAAAGATTAGAAATCTTCTGATTAGCTACATTTGTGAGGTAGAAGTTTCTGCTTTAATGTATGAAGATGTATATGCATGGTAACAGTAGTGATGATATCTACTTAATATTACTCAAGAGAAATCAAGCACACCTCTATGAATAAAGGTTGGGGATCTTTTCCTGATTATTTTTTCTCTCTTGTTTTTTTTTCACTTCCCCACATAAAAGTAGCAACAAAGGCATATGCAGTAATTATGAATGATATTTTAAAATAATATAATATCCCACTTACTAGCTTCTTACTAGTTTAAGGGCAGCTGTTTATTTGGATGGTAATTAGCAGGCTCCCTTGCTCTAATGAAGTACCTGTAAGAACTTCAAATTGTTTCTTCATACATTCCATAGGCTACCGAGCAATTTATCCTTCAGGAGGTACATCATAAAACACTGCCATGCTGTTCCCTATTATCTTCTGACAACAAGCACTGGGGTCCTACTTGCATAAGCCAAGAAAAAAACTGTGTGCTCTGAAGTGAAGTAACAGATTTCTTTTTTACCAGGTTCTGTGATATACCAGTAACTGTAACTGACAATTTGAACTCAAGCTTGTTTTCTTCCTTTCATAGTCAGCACATGGGAGAGCTTAGGCTCATACACATCTAAACAATTTTCTGATCAGAATGAATAAATAAAATATTTTCTTATTTAATTGGCACAAGTAAAAGGGTCACGTTTTTCCCTTTGTAAGCATATGAGATTTACAAGGAAAGAAAACATGCAGATTCCAAAATAAACCTTCAGACAGAAATACTGATAAACCAAGAAAGGCAACCTAGAAAAATAAGCTGTTCCATCCAGCTGCATTTCCAGACTATAAAGAGCTGGCAAATTCTCTAGGATTTACAATCTGACAGAGATTGGGACATTCGGGGTACTTCAACTCCAGGACTCTTTTGACAAAATAAACTAAGTCTGCAGTTTTAATATACATAGGCGCCCTCCCAGGTTTCATCTCCTTACCAATGTTCACCCTTGTTTCCAGCCTGACATATTTCATAATTATATCCTTTGTATCAGGACATATGCTTTTCTATCAACATGAGAATACAGGTCTAGACCTTATTTACAATTTCTTATAATTCTCATTGTTTGTAACAAACACCCAGAAAACCTGCACCAAATCTACCCACTCACAACATGGACTTCTTGCACCTGCAGGCCAGTCACCTCCAGGATTTTGGCTCCTTCTTTCCTCAGCTCTCCGGTCCCTCTAATGTCCTCCTTGCCCTTTTCATTTTTTGTTTTTGTTTTCCTCTTCAGTACCATTGCTTTCATCCCAGTACCCTCTCCTTGTGATTCACAAGGTGTATGTATCAGCTTCAAGCTTCCAGCTTGAGTAAAAGTTGATGCACCGCACTGATCTCAATTGCGTGCATGGTTGTCACCATTTTTATAACACAAATGAGATATTTTAAATCTTAGCAAAGTTTATATTTTCACACTTTACTGTACCAATTAACATCAAAAATGATAGGGAGGAAGACGCCACATGGGGATTGAAAGACATATTTTATGTACATATGACAGCTGAACAATGGTAGTTCAATATTTTTAGCTATATTAGCTATATTGTCATCCTGCCTTTTTCTTTTTTTTTTTTTTTTTTTTTTTAAACAAATAGAGAAGAAATAAATGGTAAGTTGAACATTTGGCAAAATGTTCAACTGCAAGTCAAATACTTTAAAGAAACATTGCTAGAATGTGTATTATTGTATCAAACCAGTACACAATCTCATTGTATCCCGTTCTCTGGGGCCAGTGAACAGCACATGCAACAACGTAAGAACTGCTAGAAGGTCTGAGCTCTGGTTTGTACCTAACATTTTAGGACATCTCATTTCTTGAAAGAGATCTGTAAGGCCTGAATAAGACTAATTCAAAAAGAAAAAGATTACCTACAAAATATTAAATGAAAAAAACAGTAATCAACTTCCTCTGAATGAAGTTACTAGAAATGTTAAAAGTTTACTTTTAATTCAATGAACCAGAGCACACAATTTTGGAAACAGGGCAGAGGAAGAGAAAGGGAAAGAAAACCAATGCAAATAAGTGCTTTGATTTTATTTGACTCAACCCTTCAAAATATGTTTTCCTGTTCTGAATCATCTTAGATATAAAACCTAAATTTTCTTAATACCTTTAACAATCATCAGCTTACAACAGTGACTTTTTGACAAAATCTGAACCTAGGTCTCAGATAGTCATGCTTTTAAATGTTTTAATAAAAAGCCCCGCAGAAGTACTTATTATTTAGTAAGGGACCCCTGAGAATTTTCATCACAGATAAATAGTGCCCAAGGTGATTAATTGTGGTTAGACTGGGAATCAAGAGAAAGATTCATTTGTGTGGGAAAACCCCAAATGCAAATCACATCAGAGGAGAGATTCCCATCTCAGCCAGCTCTCAAGCAGAAAGGATTTGACACATTTCACCTTCAGAGATCTAAATTCACACAATCCAGAAAAAACAGCCAGGGTTTGATATTTTTCTGAGCTGTCCAGTGACTCATGGGAAAAAAGTTCCACAGCTTTCACTGATTTTACGGTGAGCAGGCATACAAAACCATCAACATAACTAACGGTCATCATTGGTCAGCTTCCTAGAAGTGCCAGTGATCCAACATGGTCAGCAACTGAGCTTTTGTCTCCTCTGTGATCCTAGCCACACAACAGACAACTTGAAAAGATCTCAAATATCCCAAAATATTTCAATATCATGGATCTGTGGATGAGGCTTTCACAGCAGCATCCCAGCATCCACTACCTTCTGGTTGATCCTTTTTTTTTTTCTTTGGAAGCACTGAAAAATATGCCTGTTGGAGGTTGAGAATGGAGCCAGGCAAAGCTGGCTGGGTAGATTACAGCTCCCAGCCTTGGGAGAGGAAAAGATTCTCAAAAGCTTCTGAAGCACAGAGGGGACTTTCAAAATGTTCTGGTCATGTCTCAATTAAGGTATGGCGTAAGGAAAGCTATATGGATCCAGTTCTGTTTTGCACAATATGTCATCTGGTTAAAGATGTCAATTGTAGTACAGACTTGTAGGAGGATAGCACATCAGTTCCCTGCCACAGAGAGCCTCTGATTTTCACTGGAAGGCTTCAGAAGCATGTATCTACCTAAATAAATGCAAGTAATAACAGTTTGCCTCACATGAGACAATATTTAGTTTTTGAAGGAGAAACAACCTGTCCCAAAGTACTTCAACAGTACCTAAAGCCTGCTTTTGGATTGTCCCAAAGAACTACCAGCAAACACCATGCACACATATGACTCTAAGCGGCAGGAGTAACAGTAAGACATAGGGCTCTTCACTGGCATATGGAAGCAATAAATACACAAGATGTTTGAAGCTTCAAGCTCTAAATGATTAAATAACAAGTTACCATCTCTGTGGTGCTGGCTGGAGTCAGGAAGAAATCCCTTAAATTCAGAAAGTAACCCTCCAGTTGTCCAATTAACAAAAGTAAGAGAACTCCATCTGCAAACTAAAAAAAGGAACAATCTGAATATTATTTATTATGTGGACTTTTAGTAAATTCTTCAGATAAATGCCATTCTAGTGATAAAAGAATTGCAATGGTACTCTAGCAACCAGATGGTCCAATGACTCAGCTTTCTTGACCTCTTAGACGGTGAGCTTCGTATGTACTTACGTAATGTTGCTAATCTCATATTAGTAAAAATATGACCTTGCAAAAGACCAGCTATTAAAACAAATTGTTCCAGATGTGAAAAGACTTCAGACAACCACAAGCAGCAAACACTTATGCCTAGGGGCTGAGATTTATGACAAAACCCTCTCAGAATTTCCTTCCTCACAGCTGTCCACCAGAAAAACCCAGAAGAGCGATGGAGCATGGCCACACTCCTCATCTATGCAGCGTAAATCACAGGGACTGACACTGCATCCAGGGGCTGAGTGACTGAAGCAAAGCAGGACTTGATGGCTGATTTCTTCTGTCATTACTATGCACATGTCTGCAGAAGCAGAGAAAGAAAATGCCACTGGGGATGTCCCCGAGTTCATGTTTGCTCACTCCCCAAAGACAGCATAGGTGTGTTTATGGGACCTGGGAAGGTGATCCTCAGGTGTGCAATGAGCACTTCATGGACTGCAACTTCATGGACTCTAAAGAAGCTTGATGTTCAGAGGATGGGGCTTTGAAATTTAATGAAAGTCAGACCTTCCTACCCTAAAGCAAATCCAGCATTAAGGATCACTAAACACCAGCAACCAACCTGGCTTTCAGTGTAATTGTCAGAACGAGCCTCATTTCCATCCTGACAGAAAGAGTATTCAGGAGTTCTCTGAAAACTGGACTCTGAAAATTACTCCCTGTAGCATTACAAGGACCATGCACTGTTCAATACAACGTTATATTTTACCACTACTTATTAGCTTCAGAAACTTCAGAGACTGAAGCCTCACATCCTAACCCAAAGCTAGATATAATTGTGATGTTGCCAAGAAAAAATTGCTACAACAAAAAGGAGGAAACCTAATGGCAAGAGGAAACACTCGAATGACAAAACATGTTGACATACAGCTCAGAGCAGGCTACCTGAGATTCCATGTCTTTCACATTTAATCCTAATTTTCCAACATGCTGGTTGACGAATTGCAAAAATACCTAAAGAAAAAATAAGGGGAGGAGAGAGGGGAAGGAAGGAGAATTTTATTCAGTGAAGTTATGAATTATGTTTTACCCTACTGATTTTGTCTGTTAAAGAATAAATAAATTACCTTTTTTACATCATCCAGTCTATCTGGAGCACGGCTAAATAATTCATCAAAGGCATCATCCACTGTATCAAAACAACATTAATTGGTATTATTTGGAACAACTGTCATATCAAAGGTTTAAGAAGGCTTGAGGAAAAAGGTGATCACACCTTATAAGCCAGGAAAGAACAAAAACTGTAGGGAGAAGGGGAAAAATCCTACTTTTGAATTTAACACGGGGCAGTAGTAGAAGCTTCCTTTTGGCCTGATTACATCAGTAAAAAACAATTTGCTTCATTCAGCTCTCCCATTCTCACCTGCAGAGATTCTCAAGATCTGTGCTGCACCAGTTCTAGCAGCAAAACTAATTGGAGAATGGGTTTCTACAGTGCAGGAAAGCAAGCACAGCTTTGCTTAAGGAAGATTCCTCCTAAAAGCCAGAAACAGAGAAACCCCTGCTGTGAAGAAGCTTCATTGGGTTTGCCCTCCTTCCCTGTTAGGGTGTTGCTGCAGGAGCACTGTTAAGAAACAGGTGGATTCATCACAGCTCTGAGCCACAGTCTGCAGCCCGCAATAGTCTCACCAACTAGAGAGTCCTCTTCTGGAGCCATGCTCTGGGACTTTGCTCCTTATTAAGCAAGCTGCCTTAAAAATAGAGACAGCATTCCAAAGAGTGAATTTCAGATTTCTCTTTCCAGCAGAATCAGCCTACTAGAAGAAATACCTAATTACAGTGTTTTTTTTTTCACTATATCAGCCTACACTAGAGGCCACTCAGCAGAATAAGTGATAAATACATATTAAATGATACATTTTGCACCTCTGCGAAGGATTAAAATGCTAACATAAAGGGCACAGCAGAGAATTAAACAGTTGCACTAATTCATTGAGGATGAAATGTGCTCCTTTCCAGAAAGGAGGAGCAGCTCATGGTATACAAACCAAAAGCCTCACACTGAAGCTTAAGCAGTGCCCATACCTCCTGCATGCTTTGCACACATGGCCATTTTTCACCTCAGGTGTTTCATGCCCCTCAAAAGCCCTAAGGGTAAAATCTCTGTGGAGGCTGCTTGTTCTACTGAGGTGCCTCCCACCAGCGGTTTCCAGAATCTCATCTGCAAGCTGCAGAAAGGAAATGACATTGGAACTATTTACAGGCAATGAGAAGCACAATCCTCATGGCACTGTGCTCATAAGTAGTTCCAACAGAGAGAATGTGATCAGTACACACTGATTATTTCTTTTAATTCAAGGCATACTTTGTCCCTTACTCAGGGCTTCTCTGCTGGATCATCAACCCACTGTATCATTCTCTGTCTCACAACCCATCCATATTTTGCCCGCAATCTGTGAGCAAAGCAACCACCTCATTTCCAAACTATATTGTGCTGATCTCAACATACTCTAACAGGAGACATTTGGAAAAAAAGTGCTAGGAGAAATCCATGAATCTTCACTAAATGTAGTGGGAACACGCTGATTTTTTCATGAGGTAAAAATGGGTCAGAATCTCAGACAGAGCAACACTGAATTTGGCAATGCCAATACTTACTTGACTGCTCTTCTAAATTCTCTCTAGACATGCAATAAAAAGAAAAAGAGTTAGAAAAAGCAATCAGCAGAACTAATCTTATTCATAAACAAAGCTTATCTGGACCATCAGGCATCTTGTAAAGCAGGAGATACAGTACAAAGTGCCATTAACTTTATGTTAGAGTAACTTTCCAACAGACATTTTTAAACACACTATGTATCTGTGTAGGCATCTGGAAGCATATGAGTTTTTAACTGGCCTAATGAACATCTATTTTATAAGCACAATCTATAATAACCTCTTTCAATAAGCTGTTCATGATATTAGAATTTGAAGATGTTCTAATGTATAAAAGATGACAGTAGAAAAATCTGCTTCTAGTTCTTGGAATGATCTCTGTATTATCTCAGTGTATAAATGGTATCCTACTATTCAACTCCTTTAATAATGATAGCACCTCACAAACTCAACAAGCTCAAACCTTATTTCTTCAACAGTAAAATAAGGAAAAAACTGACTAATTTATCTTAAATTATGGGCACAATAGCAATGAATTAATAGTAGATTTAAACTACTGTGGCTTTATAAAATTTCCTGTTTAATTGGGGACTTTTTTTTGTACAAATTTACAGTACTAGATGTCTATTACTATATGTTACTATAGCCCTTGACAATATCAACCTCAGAAATACTTATATACATTTTCTTGCAGAAGTTTAAATAAAGAGTAGAACAGGAGGGTATTATAACCTAATACCCAATCTGAAGAGAAAAAAAAAAAAAAAAAAAAAAGGAAAGAAACCAGAAACAATTCACATGCATATATACATGTCTGGTTTCATGATTTTTGTCATCATCGTGATCCCAGCTGTTTTTTCTAAGGGGAAAAATACCCACAGTATTTCCTTTCTGATTGACAGTGTGCAAAGCAGATACATTCCTTCTTACTTGCTTCCTGTGATATATTCCACTGCACTTGTCGTCTTTAATCCTTTGGAGGTGTTCTGTTAAGCAAAAAAGTATTTTTGGTTTAGTTACACACAAAAATCTGAAAGCATTAATCACACTTTCACAAACTGTTTGCTGTCTTAAATGATTACCAGAGAGCATTTATTTAAGAAGTCCAGTACAATTAGTATAGGCACTTTCAGAGGTTACTGCTCCCTTCTGCTCTCTTCACTCTTCAACCACAAATGACCTGTTTCCCCAGCAGAGAAAGCCAAAGCAAAAGCATGAGGCCCCTCAGCTGGTGAAGTTCAGAGACTGACCCATTCACTTGGAGCCTTGATGAATGTAATAAGCTGTTCAGGGCAGACACTGATTTATTTTGTGAGCCTCCCTGCATTAAGTGTTCAGTTTTACAGCACCACAGATGCTCACCTCTCTCTTGTGACGACCTTGCTCCATAGCCTACCACCCATCAACAAATCCTCTTGCACAGGACTTAGGTTTGGTGGGTTGCTTAGATTTAAGATGGTGATTCTCACTGTTTCTGAAGGTACTTTGGGCCTTTGTTTACAGAATCACAGAATCATAGTAGCATTCAGGTTGGAAAAGACCTCCAAGATCATCTAGTGCAACCCTTAACCTAGTACTAAAGTCCACCACAAAACTATGCTGCTAAGTTCTACATCTAAGCGTTTCTTGAAGACCTCCAGGGATGGTGACTCAACCACTTCCCTATTCCAGTGCCACACAACCCTTTCAGTAAAGAAATTTCTCTTAATATCCAACTAAACCACCCCTGGTGCAACTTGAGACCATTTCCCCTCATCTTATCACTTGGTGCTTGAGAGAAGAGCCCAATCTCCCCCTTGCTACAACCTCCTTTAAGGTAAAGCAGAATAAGGTCAATCCCGAGCCTTCTTTTCTCCAAACTAATCAACCCCGGCTCCCTCAGCCACTCCTCGTAAGACTTGTTTTCTAGAGCCTTCACCAGCTTCATTGCCTTTCTTTGGGCACAACGTGTTTATGTCCTTATACCTTTTTCCCTCTGCATCTATCACCTTCCTCAACAATTTTCCCTTCCTGCCCTAAGACACTCTCAATCCCCTCTTCCAAGCCTATGCCTCATGGGCTTTCCTCACTTTTCACTTAACAATTACTGTTCCACTGGGTCCATTAATTTCTCCTATGAAGAACCAGCTCATAACCGTAACCCCATCATTTCCATAGCTACTCCTCTCTCTCTCTCTGTTTATCTCTCAGGGCTAATATCCATTGCTGAATCTGCAGTTTCATAGGTAATCCCTCCTGATTTCTGCGCAGCTGAGGCACTTGGAGCCACACAGGGCACTAGAGGAAGTGCTCCTTTACAAAGAGTCTGACTTTTCACTGATGGAATGGATCCACATGACAAGAGCATCTGACTGTGGCACAGCAGCATGCAGTTAGACTCCAATTAGACATCTGAGGGTCTATTTGTGCTTAACTGGTAGGCTGGGATGGGGTCCCAGACAAGGCTGTCCTGCTGGACACTTTGAAACCTCCTAAAGTGAAATACACAGCTTAAGTGCATACATGATCCCAGTTCCAATTATGATCCTCCAAAGACGCAAAGTGTTAGGTAATGCCATACAGTGTGCAGAGCTTCCAACATGAATGAATTGCAACTGTACTGTTAAAACTGTGACATAGTGGTGCTAATTTTCGCAATTGTATCCCAAATTGTGGGCTATGTGATGTTCTCTTGAAGTCCCAGAGCTGACTTTAAGAAACACAACAGAGGAAGAAATCATGGTGATTTCAGCTTGTAGAGAAAAATATCAAAATGTGACCCTAATGGACAGTAAAGACACCCTTTCACTATAGAAACAAATCCTCATCATTAAACTAATGTCATGATCAAGGAGTGCAGGCTTCTACTTTAAAACACTTAGAGATAGCACAAGCAAAATTTCCTCCTCTTTTTTTTTTTTTTTTTCTTTACAGAGATCAACAGCTGTTTTCAGTTTGAACCATCCATTTTTGGATCAAGGAGAAAAAATGGCATAGTGTTTCCATCCTTTTAAAGTTACAGTATCTGAACTGAGTATAAAATGATGGTCTTATCATTAAATTAAAGGGCATAGTTCACAGAAAATAAAAATCTCTCTTTTACAGCTGCACACACAATTCTCCCTAATTCTAAACAAACTAAGTCTCTAGGATCTTCAGTGACAAATATTAAAACTATGATTACCTCAATGGTGATTGTTTCCACTTGAACATTTGGAGGAATAGCCAGACTGGGTTGGAAGTGCTTTGCTATTGCGACCAGAAGATGCAGGGTGCTCAGTAAGTCCTTTGTTAAGATAGCTATTCCATGTAAAGAAAATAAACAACATTTAGTGTGCAAAACAACTAAACCTCATCATAATATCCTAAGTAATATCCCTGTGCGGAGCATCCCATAATCATCAAGGGCTATAGCACAGGCAGGACACTGAGTTGGAGTTTATATTATATGACGATTCAGCAATAACACAAATTAAAAGTCCTTTCTGTGAGACATACACAAGGATGTTGAGGGCTGTTAAGCCACAATCTCAGAGGATGGAGTTGCACCCAGTCATCATCAGATATTCCTGTCTCACTTGTGATTCAAATAGTAATTGCAAACAGATCATTAAATTACTGGTCTGGCACCCCTTTGCCTCACAGCAGTCTTATAACCAGGGAAGCCCTGGGGTGAGTAATTTTGTCCCATTTCACTTCGGAACCTACATTCCACACTCCATTTCAGCTGACTTTCATCCAGTTGCAAACACTTATCCATAGCTTCCAGAATCACGGAGAGTTTTTGCCGCTGTTTTTTTTCTGTTAATGCAATCTTGTCAACATCCAGCTTGAAAGATCCTAGTTTTTCTTTGACAGAGAGCCCATATCAATAAGGTTGCATTTAACACCACCAAAGAGGAAAAAAAAAAAAATATATATATATATATATATGAAGTCATAATAAAGCACACAAAGTCTTGTATTAAATACCAGTACCATTTAATAGCTTCCATGGCACAGACCCATGACCCACAGGCATATGCCTTGTTAAACTCCTGAACTCTCTGAAAGCCTCAGTAAAATCAGTGAAGCTCTACTCACGGGGAAGTACTCAGCCCATTCCTTACAGCAGCATCCCCCATCTACACATTGCACTCCACATTGCTCCATTTCCTAGTGGAAGCTACAGGAATCTGACAAGTGAATCCTTCCTGGGGATACTGCACAAAGGCCATACCAACTCACATATATAGAAGAAATCCAGCTCAGGCAAGAAAACTGTGAAAATAAGCTAATCCAATTCACACTGCTCTCTTCAGCCTTGGGAAAAAGGAGATATGACTTGAAAGGCATCCCCAAAGAGAGTGAAAGGAGAAAGAAAAATAAAGCAGAAACGGGAGAGACAGAGAAACAGAAATGGTTCAAGAGGCCGTTCCAAGAGGGCACGTATAAAAAGCACATATAAAAGCACGTTGTAGTATACACACGGAGCCTCTTAGATTTTCACCAGTTCCAGCTCAGTGTATTAGACCTGGAACCTTTTACTTCCTTCTTTTCATTTTTTTTCCTTTTTATTTTTTTTTCCAAGCTGGAAAACATGAATTATAGTGCTGATCTCCTGATCCCATCCAATGCTTCTGGCAGCATCACAAGTCACCTTCAGAAGGACTGTAATTTCACACTTCCAAGTTAACTTTTTTATTATGTTAACTAGCAGACAAAAAGACTTTCTGAGAAGAAAAATAATTGTATAAAACAATAGTGGATCATCAGGCATTTGTTCAGAATTACCATTATCACAATGTTCATAGCTTTTTCCATTCAAGAGGATGTTTATTCTTTCTTCAAAAAGTTCCTCCAAGATTTATTTGCAAGCTCAAGCCAAAGAGGCAGCTTACCCAAGAGATGATGAAGTACCAGTCCATCATACAGATCTTCTTCCAGACTTTTAACTACTATGTGCTCCTGTTTCAGAGTTGTGTTAATCCAGTCAATCAATAACTGTGGAGGAAAACAAAGCAGCTGAGAATTAGACTCTTGTTGTTTGGACAAGTCCTCAGTGCTATGCTGTGTTTCACCTCTTTCTTTCATCCCTTATCTCACATCTCATTTTGCCTTCAACCTCTACTTCCTTTGTGCTTCTTGGTTCTTTTATAAAGAAAAGGAAAGTTAAGTGGCAGTTAGTTCTCCCTAGTAACACAAGGCTCGCTGGCCAATTTGAGGCAAATTTTTAAGCGTGGTATACACCTCAAGTTATATTCCTATGAATTTTGTAGAAATAGATATACAGATAGAGAAGCAGACCCTATTCCCAATTCTATTAGGGAAAAGGCTTCAGGGAAGGAGGATTTGGAGGAAAGGGAAGGGGAAAGGGAAGAGGATTTGCTGAAGCAGAACTGAAAAGCAGCAGCACCAGCTGGCTGTAAATAAGAACCACTTTCAAAGGGATGGATATTGCTCATACTGATATTGTTATCACTGTAAATGAATATTTGGAGTTTGTTGTATGGACAACACCTTCCTTACTTGCTGTAAACAGAAGACAATTCATAGCAAACCCCTGTAAGTTAGCCAACAGTAACAAAAGTATAAGAAATTGTTTGTAAAAATAAAATATAAATCTCTGAGATGCTTGAAACTGCTTGAGGAGGAAAAAAAAAAAGAGAAAAGAAAAAAAAAGCCTAGCTCAGGCACTTCCCTGAACTGAGGAGCTGACAAAGCATGTGTAGCATACTTCCTCAACTAATAAGTATACACCGTCTTCTAAAGCAGAAAGCTGTGCTCCTCAGCTTGCAGGTTAAGATCTGGTGATGCTATAGATGTGCAAGGGATAAACCTGTACCCCAGGTGTCACAGTACAGGCAGGTGGAAGTCAGAAAAGCAGAAAGTACTGCTAGACATTGATATCTGAGATTCCTCGTCGGCTACCTCAGCTCTTCACAGCCATGGCCACAGCCTACAGCTCAGACAATTCTTTCAAGCCCAGTTATTGGGGCTCTACTCAGCTGTAGAGCAGAGTTGTGTCTAAAATGAGTAAATCAGAAAAGGAATATTTAAAGACATTTGCTACTGGCTTCTAAATGTAACCATATTCTCTTTTACATGCTGGTCAATATTTATAGTCACTACAGCGAGCCATTTCACATTTCCTAGTTCCCAAAAACCTTTCAAAACAAAAATGCAATGCAATACGGTTATTTTCCCAAGTGAGTTTCTTTGCTTCCCTTTTTCTTCCCTCAAAGGTAAGTAACTCCATGTCCCCCCACACTCCAACCTCTTCTCTGAAGGAGCCACAAACTCTTCAGATCAAGAAGGCTAGTGGTGGCACTGGTGGGCACCCATAGGATTCCCTCCTTTGGGTCCCAATTTCTACCTCCCCATCTTCCACAGAGAGGAAATTAGACAATGAAAAACAGTCTTTCAGGAGTCTCTAAGAGAAAATGGATTAAGCACTGAAGCTAACAGAAATCTTCATATAGTGAGGAAATCTCTTCATTTTTGTCAGTCTGAAAAGAACAAATTCAGTGACGCTGTAGACAACATAATTGCATTTTGCAGCACTACCTTTCAGATTTTCTCCTTAATATAAAAACATTGTGAAAGCCTGACACAAAAATTAAATATTTTTGATCAAATGTGCATGAAGGTTTAAGAAAACGTAATATAGAAGCACACATATTTATGGATTTATGAATGCCATATAACACACACATCAACACAAAGCTTAAGCTTGTTTTTGCAACATTCATAACATTTTTAGTATCTCTATAATGCAACAAGTGCCGGTTTCAAAAGAGACATGCCACTTTTCTTCCAGGAAATTTCAGTATGCTAGTTTCCCCCGGGCTATGGCATTAGAAAAACGCAGTGATTGAATGCACGGGGGAATTTTCAAAATTGCTCAGAAATAAAGCACTTTCCTGTGAAATAGGATTCCTTCGCAGCTACCTCAAGCAGACAATGAACTGCACAGCTGCTTGAAGGCTTTACTCCTGAATTCCAGTGGTGACTTGCACACCCTCACCCCTTCTTACTCTGCTGTCTTATCCCCTTCAGGCTGCACCACAGCTTGCCCCAAGCTGGTGGTCACTGGTAGCCAGCAGACAGGAGGCAGAGGACAAAAGAGAAGACTGCTGTCAATCAGCACTGCAATCCGACAGCCTGTTATCATGGGATCAGGAAAGTCAACCTGAATGTATTCAAACATCTCCCATTAGTCACAGCAAGTGCTGACATGGATTTGCTTTCAAATCCATCTGTCTCAGTTGGATTCCTGTTGCCATTACGCTACTGATACAGTGAAGTCACAACCAGGTACTTCAGGTGCAACTCATCCATATGTCCCAGGTTACAAGAGAGATTATGCAAAGAACTCAGATTTTAAACCTACCCTCCATTTCACACACAGCAGTGACCACTCTGGTGCACTATCAGCACTCAAAAGCTTGGTGTTGCACTTGGCAAAAGCCCTGGCATTCTTGTGCACAGATCAAGTGCCAGCACCAGGACATGTCCACGTCCTGAGAGTGGGTGGGACTGGGGCCAAGGAGCCAGGTAATTTACATGGCTGAGCAACCAGGCAGCAGGTGATAGCAACACAAAGTGAGGGTTAAGTGCTATAGCAAAAGAAACGGTACCAGTTTTAACTCCTCCAATTTCGGATTATTGCTTGCAGTGGGTTTTATGAGTTTCTTCTTCTCTCCTATGAAAGGAAGTAAACAAGATCCATTACAATTATCAGACATGACTCAAGTTTTCTATAAAATCTGCTATTGGTTTTACATTATCCAGTATCACTAACTGACATATGTAGAAACTGTCATTTTTTTTTATTTTAACTGATTCTCTGTGAGGAAGAAAATGGCTAAGCAGACTATTATGACTGCTGTCAGAAATTATGTTTCAATTTAATTCAAATCAATAAAATCTACAGGGACAATTCTGGAAACAAATTAAAAACAAAAAACAACAACAACAACAAAAAAACCTTGGGCATGTATAAAATTTAAATCTCAGTTAAAGGATCAGCTAGAAGTTGTGAGTTGTGTCATTTCTTAATGACCTGCCTCGAGAGAGTCAGAGGCTAAATTAACCACACACACAGAGTTTACTTGTTGTTGATAAAGCCATGGGAATGCTGCTGAAAAATAAACAATTCATTTGTACTGCAAGTTTTTTGCTTAGCAATTCAGGTCATTCCTTGGACCTTTTTCTGTCCTGGCTCACAAAGTATGTACCTGGAGTGATGACATTCTCAACAAGGAACTGATTAAGGGCAGCAGGCTGTGTAAACACATTTAAGATGTCTGGATCCATTGTATATTTTTCACTCCTGGTAAACTGGTAAAAGATAAAGGGAAAAGGAAACACGGGTAAAGAATACATGAAAAGATCAAAGTGAATGCTAGGAAGAAAACAAACTGAAGGGTTGTTTTTTTTTTAAGTTACTATTTATTTTTAGAAGTAATCCATAGGTCATCAATCTGAAAATACCTTCATTTTTTTCTGCTAATAATCAGACAATAGGAGGAAAAAAGCCCTTTAGTACTAAATCTCGCCTTAATTCCAACCATTTCATTTGAATTAGATTAGTAAAATCCTATTTCAACCAAAAAGAAAAACCTGTTTTCTTGTTATCAATACACATATGCTATAAAAATGACCAATACTTAAGAATTATTAAATCAAGAATGTGGTAGTTAAATTAGAGACAAGCTTATAAACAGTTTTTGCTACTAGACCATCTGGCATATTTGTGGAAAAAGAATGGCATACTTCTGTGTATACAACTCCAACTTCACGTTAGAAGTACAAGCCATTGCACAGCCTCTCCAGGATTTGTACTTCATACACAGATTGGAAAACAACTTTCCTACCCAATCCAGTTGTCCTGAAATGAAAGCAGAACAGCACTACATAACACAGAGATGAAAATTCCTCGTCAACAAACCCCAAACTATGGGTGAGGTTTTCCAAGATGGCTAGGAGTCATTCAGAAGGACAGCAGAAGCCAGAGAATTGGGCTGTGGGAGCAGGGCAGAAGCCACATAACCCTCCAAATAAGTCCCATCAAACAGAAGTTCACAAATAAGAGGTTGGCAAGATTATCTCCTACTTTTCTCAGTCTCAAATCCAACCACAGTGCAAGCAATGACAAGTCTGAATTTTTAACCACATGTATAAATTTCCATGCATAAGGCTGTGCCATGCTGCCTACACAGCACAAAAGTTAGAGCCAGGCTCTACAGGCATCTTACAGAGTAAGAAATGTTCACTTGTAAGTGCTTGCTTTTGTAGTCTTCATGTTCACGTAAAGGTTATTCGTTCAAGCCTACAGGACTAAGAAAACTAGGATGCTTCAGCTTGGCAAAGTGTAAAAGTTAGGGACAGTAGTACCTGAGTAGTCTCTTTTAAAAATAGATGCAAAAAAGTGGGATGACTCTTCATTAAACCAAAGGTAGGTTAACTTCGGTGCAGAAGAAAGCAGAGAGGTGAGAGGACTACAGACGGATTGTGTCTCTGAATCCCGGACTATCATGGCAGCATATGCACTAGCACAGGCCAGAGGTCTCATCCCTCCTTACAGTCCTAATGAAAACCAGAGCAGAGCAGACAGCAATATGAGCACCAGGAAGGCTTTTTACACTCCTCTGAACCATGCGTTCCTAGCTGCCGGTGGAAGTGGAGCTCCAAGCAGGATGGACTGCTCTCTAACCAATGCTGCTCTCTAACCAATAGTGCCACCTCCTTGTGGAAGAGAAACACTCTCTTCTTGCTGAGGTTCAGTGCTGCAGGGCCTCTGAAGGAGAGAGGAGGCAGGTTTAGTTCCTTTTTAAAAGAAAGCAAGATGCCTCACGTGGCAGGGTCACACAGGAGAGAATTTCTACTGTCTACCTCAGACATCTAAATTAGGAGCTGTGTCTCTCAAGGCCCCCTATGTAGTCAGTAGCCATGGATAGGCACCTTTAAAGAGCAATCCAGAACATTTAAATGAGGGTCGTGGCCCACCTTGCATTTTTCAACTACTCCTTCATGCTGTTACCAGACAGTCTGAGTTGCTAAGGCAGGTGCTTGCAGTTAGACACGAGGACTACCCAGCCCTATACACACAGTGGAGCAAGAGAGTTTCTGCAATTGCTATTCACACTGCCCACAGATGGTCCCCAAAGTGGCATTTCTCTGATAGCTTTATACTCCAAAAAGCACAGTGCCACTCTGCAGGCTGAGTATTCATTAAAGGCTCCAGTCAAAGTGCATTATGAACATGTATTTTATCACAGATTTTGCAAAGTCAAGACTATTGGGACTAATGACAAGACTAATGAAAAAGCATTTAATTGCCATATCAGTCTCGCAAAACAAACCAATATAAAACAAATACCCAGCAAACCACTAGAGAAGAAGGGTCACAAGAGAATCTTTCACTATAGCGGCTGCAAAACTGAATGCTGTGTCTAGAAACATGGTTGGTAATGTAAAATAGTTAGGACAAATTGAGTCATTTAGTGCCTGAGAAGCAGCTGAACAATCTGAGACAAGACTGTCCAGCTGGAATAAACTGGGAGGGAAAAAGTAATTAATACAGAGAAACTTAAGTCCAACTTACTTTTAAATTAGGTTTCTGACACCTGTTATGTCTTGGGAAGTCATGCTGATAAGCCTTATGTAATAGTCCATGTAAACCACAGCTTATACCAACTCAGCTTTGCTGCAATACTAAGCTTGTGTCTCTCTTACACTTTCTTTGAATATTTACACATAAAAATAATGCATACTGCCTGCCACATCCTTGGTCTCTTTGGGCTAAGGAACCCAAACATCAGAAAGCTAGTCTTTTAACATTTGGAAACCTGTAGAAAATGGTCTGAAATTGAGAATTTGCAGCAACAAAAGCTAACGTACTCCAGGGCCTCAGTCCCGTGTGCCCTACTTGGTCAGAATAGTCAAATGGCCATACTGAGTGAGACAAAATATCTCATACCCAGACCCTTACAGCACCCAAAGTCAGATGCTTAGGAAAAACAAACAAACAAAAAACACAGAGCATACACAAGATACTTCCCTAAAACACTCTCATGAGCTTCAACAGCCTGCAGTTCAGCCTTCCTAAAGCAGAAGTGGGGTCCTAGTAGATGCTGCCAATAAATTTACTTCCCACAAACTTCCCAGCCAGCCCTTGAAGGCGTTTCTCTCTCACCATTGCAAGGAGTTGGAGCATGGCTTCACATGCCATGGGGAACCACCCCCTCCAGCTCACTCTGAACGAGGGCTAGCTCCCCCTGAAACTTCCCACTATGCATGTGAAAAGGAGACCCATTGATTCACCTTCTTCGCATCACTGTTACTGTACTACTACCCTACACCCTCAACAGTCATCTCTTTCCAAAGCTGAGGAAGAAACACAGCCTATGTCTTAGTCATCCTTTGCAGTCTGACCCGTTGGTCATCCCAGGTGCCCTTTTCTGAACCCTTTCCAGTGCTACCACATGCTTTTTGTACTGCTGGGGAGGAGAACCATGCAGATTTAGGAAGATGCCCTGTAATGTTCACTGCACTATTCTGCACTCCTTTCCTCCCAATTCCTTATGTCATTTGCTGTTTTGATCGCTGCTGAGCTGACACTTTAATGGAAGTCTCCATTATATCCCCAAGATCTTATTCCTAAATAGCAACACTCCACTCTGAGCTTATTGTTTGTCTGTTGAGCTTGTATTGTTCCTTTCCCCCTCCTCACATTTATCCACACTGATTTTCAACAGCCATTTCAGGGCCTAAGAACTGCAGCTCCTTAGCATTTAATAGACTCATTACTTATTCCTAATAATTAGTGTTCTCAAGCAGTCCCTCATGTGGCAAGACTCATTGCTGTGAGGCTTGATCCAAGGCAGTAATCTTTCAAAAGACAACCTGCTGCAGAAAGAGCATGAAATGGAACATGACGGGGTTTGGACTCCTCCCTGAATTTAGCTGCTTAATGAGAAATAGGAAGGGATGGGAGATTTGGTTCTTAACCACAAGCCTCTGTGTTGGCTGCAACTAACCTTTGCAGATCATCACTTAAATTCACTGCCCATGCCTGTTACTGATGTGCTATTTTCTCCAGCCTCCTGCATGAATTATTTACGGCTACTTGGAGAAGTGATCATTGTAGTAGACAACTGCTTGAATATTGATTGTAGTGGCATTTCACAATTGAATTTTAAAATAACATTCAGCTTTAACTATTCAAATTAAATTATTATTTAATTGTTTAATTGTTCAAATGAAATGGCTTAATTTGGTCCTTCATTGTCTTTTACTGAGACATCACAGGTACACACGCTTGTCCATTTTAAAGGCAACAGGTGTTGTCTTTCTCCTGTGCCACCTGCTGAGGTACAAGCAAGTGAGTTTTATTTAGCCAAGAACTAGGCTATTGCATAATGTTGCAATGCAACAATGACAGATAAAACAATTAATTCTCTAAGTGGGCCAGATCAATTCACTTCTCCTTGACCCTTCACACAGTCCGGCTCCCAGATACCCCTTACATATGATATAAAGCATTAACAAGTGAACAGCAGTCTCTGACATCCAAACTGACCATAGAATGTATGCAAGACACTTACTGACGTTACCAAGTTGTTTCAACTGTTGAATTTCCTGTTTGAAAAACACAAAAGCCCTACTCTGCGTTAGCACAAACACATTTCCTAGGAACAGTTTTCTAAGTAGATCAGACAAAACAGGGAATAAAAAAAAAACAATTCTGAATGCCAATCATAATATTTCTGCCTTCAGAAAACCTGAATTAAAAAAAAAAAAAAAAAGAGAAAAAAAAGGAGAACATGCATTGTCCATCCAGTTTAAAACTTACTTTTACTTCCTCATTCAGTACCAGACTATTCAAGAGCTATTTTTGCTCACTAGCATCAGAAGAGACATTGTCTCAGCAAGAACAATCCACGTGGATGCAGGAAGTTTTACAGATAAAAAAAATAATCAAAACCGCACCCATAAGAGTCCCTTGCCCAGACTTACTATTCTCTCCTTCAGTAATTTTCTGGCAGTTCTTTGCAGATCTTCTCAAAGGAAGTGGGATGCAATTTGCCAGGAGCTGAGGCTGCCCCTGAGGTTCGGCTCCGTGCTGAAGCTGCAGCTCCTGTGCAAGGCAGCAGGAAGTACATACACTGTGCACAAGGGAAGTTGCACTGCGCAATAGTGACTGTGCTCAAAAATGAAACCAGATTTGCATCCGGAACTTCATTGTCTGTGTGCTTGGTCCCTGCTGGAGACTGGAATAAACAGAAATACAAATGCAGGAAACATGCATCCCTACAACTCCTGAGATACTGTCATTCTTCCATAGTACTGCACTGTTTACTAGTCTGCCTCTTGGGGGTGACTCACAGAGCAAATTTTCTTTGCATGTAATAATTGAACAACCAACAGCAGATAAAATTATCATGCTACATTACACCTTTAACTCTTGGTCCTTGGAGCACTTTCTAACGCAGATTGTCATTTTTCTTCCTACCTGGCAAAGGGAGCCTAGGCAGAAGGAAATGAACTCATTTGTCCTTGAATAGCTAGTTAGCCACGCCAGGGTCCAAAATGCTCATCTGCTACAACAGTTACCTTTACTAGGTAGTGCAGATGCTCTGCACTCCCTGTTTTATCACAGATTATAGAGGGAAAGCTCCCCACAGCCATCACTTTCCCTGGACATCTCCTTCAGGTATCATTGACAGTTGTTAACTCTTCTGGAAAGAAAACACGATTCTGCAGTCCTCCATGAAATCCCAGAATGAAACAGACAATCACACTAACTAAGCTGGTCTGGTTTAATGCTATTAAGAAACTGACTCCTGTGTTTAGCTCCACACCATAGATGAAAACTGATAGTTCTGCATGAGCTAAATGGGATAAAGGAAAGTGGGCTGAAAACAGATTTCCAGCTGCCATGAATTCCTAGTGACTGAGAATTTAATTCCAAATCTTTCATCTAAAGGTCGAAGTGAAAACTTAACTGTATTTTCTAAGCAGATAAGCACAACATTACAGCAAATCAGAAAAGACCTAGAGTACCTTCTTATTTATGCAGGAGTGCCTGCCACAGCCTAGAAACGTAGAGAGCAAAACCAAAAAGAAGGTACCGTTGGAGATGTTGTTGCAACCTTTAGACAAATTCAGTTTCATACCAGCAGGCAGAGGAAATATGAAGAATTAAAAATTGGGAAATTGATCTCTAATTACTAGATCTCTCAGTGCTTCAACATTTATCTTGTTTCTTTCTTCATTCACAGTACAATGTGACAATACTAAAAGAACAGCAGTCTCAAGCACACATGGTAGACAGGCACTTTTTTCCTCTAAAATGTTGTCAGAAGTGCATGAAGTGGCCAGTCTTCTGTAGTACAACACTACTAAATTCCGTAACAGAGCTGCATTTGGTTTTATGCCCATCTCCCCCCACAAAACTCTGTACGCTCCCAAAGCACACCTCACATGCACATGCCCCCATACACCTGGCCCTCATATAAAAATAGCAACTGAAGAACAATTCAAGGAATCAGCAGTACTCTCACTAATAACAAGTTCTGATAATGCATTTTCCTGTTCTCCCACATGGCCTTGCTTTATAAGTGAGCCACTCTCTGTTCCCTTCGTACCAGAGCAAGCATACAGGCATTTTCAATGTCATGCCACTCTTGGTTGTGCTTCTGGCTTCCCAAGTGCTCTGCAGACACATGCAGGACTTCAGCTTTGTAAGGCCAGGCCTCCCTCCTGTGTGGCTGCAGAACTTGGCCCTGAGCCTTCTAAAGGTATTAGAGGGTGTAATTCATTTTTCTCCCGTGGAAGGGAGAAGGTGAACAACTTGATCACCTGCCACATCCAGTGGCAGGGAAATACCAAAAAACAGTTGATGAAACGTACATAAGAGTCAGACAGATTTGGTTTGCCTGCGCGTCACCAAAGCCAGAAACCTGAGAGCACTGCTTTGCTAGGTCTACATGGATCACCATGTATCTAGGACCCCCCTTGATGAAGAAGACAGCTACAGCCCACCTTTCAAAAGTTCTTCCCACTGATTTGCCCACTCAGACAAAAAAAAAAAAAAATGTAGAAAACCAAGTGATCATCATTTATTTATTTGAATAAATAGTACAATTATCATAAACCATGCACAACACTCCTACTGTGATCTCTAGCAAACATAGCATTGCATTGTAATTTGCTTACAGTACACAACTCTTGTCACAAAGCTGGATGTGTCCAACATATGACAAGTCCAGAATTTTATCTGCAAGGCTAGTTTTAAGTATGAAATCCAGAGTAAACACTGTTAAAAACAGTAGAAAAGATTCTTTAAAAATACATTAATACTGAAAGCACAAGGGTTGGGGGAGGAGGTGTAAGAAGCCCTTTAAGGTTTAAGCTGATCAAAGAAAATCTGCCATTGCTGCTTTTTCAGCCTGAGAAACGGGATGCAGCTGAAGAATATCTGGGCTTCTTCTGTGGTAATACAGCTTACTGGAACTGAGTATGTCAAGCAGATACACCTAACAGGCAAAGCTGTATGGGCTTGAAAAGACAGACATCCATTAAGTACTTAGAAATATGGACACTTTAACACTGCAAAGCATTCAGCAATCCAGATGAACTCAACCAGATTCAGATCTATCCACTGGTACCTCAGGAAACATACCTAAAATTTCAGTAGAAATGCAGAGTTCATGAATAATATTCTTACCATTCAGTTACCTTTTGAGAGTAAGTATCACGGCTATGTAACAAAGTCGTGCCAAAAACAGGTGTTCAGAGATGGCTCTACCTTTATTGCTTTTCCTGTAAACTGAACTGCCTGGGATGAAGCTCCAGTTCAGTTAAATCCATTCCCTTCCCAGCCCAGTTAGCAATAAAGACAGCATCTAAGAGTGACCTGGCTAGACAGCAAGGAGCTAGGGAATGAACAATGCATTTTCCACGTGCAACATTTACCAATAGACTTAAAAACATAACACAACCCACAAGATGACACCTGCCCCCAGCCTGTCCAATGCATCAAGCCTGCAGTCTTGACTGACTGGAATGTTAATGTAAGGAATGCTAGCAGGGGCCCATGCCTCAGGTTGCAGAGGAGGGATTTGGGTTTCTGCATAGTGACCAGAAACACCTAACTGAACAAAATACAGACTCTTAAAATGTGTTATGTTCACATCTGCTCATAGGCAATTAAATATCGGCCATAAATTTCCATCTCAGAAATAGCCATTCCTTCTCCCAAACCCAAACTGCTCTAATCAATCTCCTCTTGTTACTTTGTTTGCTTTTGATATTAATACTGCCAGCAATTTTAAAACTAGATTCTCTGGAAGTCTTTGCCAACATCTCAGAGAATATAAATAGCACTGGCACTTCCACATCAGCTGAAGGGAAGTAGGAGGAATAAGAGCTCTTTAACAGACTTGTTTCCCACAAGTACATTGCATTAAACAAAAAAAAAGTTTGAGAGAACCTTTGGTTCAATCATTTCCCAGCCTCATGATACACCTATTTCACAGCACAGAAGTTAGACTGATCTTATTAACTAGCCAGCAGAGCTGACCCACCTGGCCTTAGTGCCTCTGCAAGTCTCTGCAATAATTGCCAGCACCATGGTAGAGTCTAAAGGCCCCATCTGAAATTCAAGTCATATTGTACTAGGCATTGTATAAACAGCAAGAGGTCAGCTTCCTCCTAAAGTACAAACAAGCACTGATTCCCACAAAGCCTTACAGGAGAGATGGGCCTGAATTTTTTCATGAGAAAAAAAAAAAAGGGGGAAACTTCTCTTCACCTTTGGTTTGGAGGCATGAGGGGAGGTGGCATAAATAATTCATCACCAGAACTCAGAACCCCAAAATATGAAACAAAGAAGCAGAAGCTCATTTCCCATCTTCCTAAACTTAAAAAATGTTTAAGGAGGGAAGGAAAAAATTCCTGATGTAAAATTCTACAATTCAAATAGCACATTTCCTCTTGAATTCGAAAGGTAAATGATTTTTAGCCGAAGAAATCAATTTTGGGGGGGAAAAAATGCCAACCTACAAGACTCAAGTGATTCCAAAGAGCAGAGCAATGCCACCTGCTTCCTCTTTGGGGTACTCTGCCTTATGTTTCACACAAAATCATGGCTGCCCATAAAAGAGAAGTTGCTGCTGTGATTCTAATCATAGGATCTATGATTCTATGATGCATAAAAGCAGGAGTCAAATCCTTCCCCTAGGCACTCCAAGGAAAGGAGTGCTATTATATACATATTCCACAAATAATTTACTCTGGAAATTACAATTCCATTTCTTTGGCACAGTTCTTCTCCAAAATCTACTCAGACAGCTCATGTGCCAGCACAGCCTCCTTGCACACACAGCTATAACGAGTACACCACCAGCCAGGAACAGATCTGCAGATGAAACCTGTTAAGTACTAAGAGGTAACTTCAGTCTATCAGATAAAACTCACAATCCTTTTGTTTTTAAAAGGCATTCCCACTAAAATCTGTAACAGCTTAGAGACTAGAGTGCTAGACCAGGGTGTAGCAGAGTATTTATTGGGATGACACAGGGCAACTCAATGAAATTAGTTTAAAGCACAACTGAACATCACCGAAGAGCTTCAGATTTGAAGCACTAACCATTGGCTTGCACTGGATACACCTTGTCTAGCACAACCCAGCGCAATGCTCAAGTAAAGGCAATCTCTCATTTATACAGAAATAGTTTTTCACTCTTTAGGAAGGAAAATACATAAAAACTGTTTATAAATGCATGATCACAAAAACTGTACAGCTGCCAGTAACTTCAAGAGGAATCTGACCCATCACCTTAGCTACACAAAACGAAGAGCCAGTCTTTAAACTGCGAAACTCATTTTTCCCCATGTACATTTCAAAAAGGGCTGGGGGCAAAATGCATTAATCCAACCTGGGCATATCTGACCAGCTCCTGACTGACTGACTGGATAGAAGCTGCATGCTTAAAGGATGGTAGTGGTTCTATCAACCAAATTTCTCCTAGAATGGAGAAGAAATAAAAATAGACATGAAAAGATTAGATGGTTATCCCACTGTAAGACTTATTCTGTGTAAACACTGAATGGAAATAACACTGGTTATTATGAGGTGAACACAAAAACTGAAGGTTTTGTCATGTAGCTTCAGATAGTGCCTGTAATTTGACCCCACCCACCCAACAGAACATACAAAACCTTATTTAAAAGAAAGGGCTCAGCTTCTAAATAAATTCCAATGCTGATTTTGTATTACTAATGCTTAAGCCTGGAAAATCTCCAAATGGTAATGGTAACCAAGAAGTTTGCTAAAGAAAGGTTATTATAAAATCAGAGTCTACAGACAGACATTAATAAGTTCTCATGTTGTCCCTGCTTATTTAAGTAGTTAGTGGTATATTTCTTTTATCAAAAGAACATTTGTTGATCATAGCAAATCAGACCCAACAGTATTTTCTGGTAAAAGTGTGAAATATCTACACATTTTCAATCGACCTAGAGAGTACATGTGCATTATTTTTAGTGGGATTGTCATATAAACAGCTATAGAGAGACCACATCAACTGTAGAAAGAATGCATGAAGTATAGCATAAGGCACAAAGGGAGTGTGCAGAGGGCATTTTTATTGTATTTTTTGTCTAAAGAGGCTGGTATGACGAAGACCTCAGCAGATTCCACGATCATTCCACATTCTTGTATTTTGTGAACAGATTGTATAGAACTCTGAGGGTAGACTTCAGATCCAAATTGACAACATCTGTGGAAGAAAAGGAGAAATTCTTAATTTGCTTTTTGTTCTCCACCATTTACCCTCAAAGGAACAAAAGTCCCCACATCTCTGAGCCTGCAGAAACAGCTACAAAAATGTTCTGATCTCCCTAAGCCAAGCTTTTTACATGTCATGCATGATGCACTTCAAAACACCCTCATGATATTACAGTCACAGCTAACTTCTCTGGGAAATGTAAGAAAGAGAATTCCCTTCCTCATCTGATACTGGTTACAGAGAAGGCCTGCTTCTGCCTGAAACCTGGGATAAAGCCTCTGGGAAATGCTACCTTCTGGCAACATCATAGGTAGAGTACCTTCTGAGTTTTCACCAATGACTTTGCTAGCCAGAGAAGAAGCAAAGTAGCCACACACATCTTAGTAGATCCTGAACCTCATACACCCACAATCAATGCCAGGACCTCCCCACCCGTCCCCCCACCCCACACTGGATAACTGTCTATAACCTCCACACTTCATCTGGTATTTTCAGTAACCTCTCAAACTTTTTCCATGTATTGTTTCACCTAACTTATTTGTGATTCTGTATTTTGCATTTGCAAAAGAATCTTTTGCTGTCCTAAAGAAAGGTAAGATCCTAACTGCTGTGAAGTAATACATCCTGAAAAAAAAAGAGAGATCTTACCTGGATGTATGAAATATGTTTCTAAGTTTTCCAGGTATCACAGAAAGCTGCTTACTACCATAGCATTCCCAGTGAGACATGAGCCAGAATCAATCATTGCTTCCTCTGCATCAAAACCCAGTTCCCTCTGAATGGATTTTGAATGTATACATAAATTTAACCATTCCCAAATGAGAAACAACACCTTGCAACAGCCATGCACTTATAAAGCTGGCAAATCAAGGCAAGTATCTGCAGTCACCACCCCTGTGGTTGTTTAAGGAAAGGCTGGATGTGGAGCTTACGGACATGGTTTATTTCGTGATGGTGGTGGTAGGGGAACGGCTCAACCAGATGATCTTGGAGGTCTTTTACAACCTTAATGGTTCTATGATTCTAAGGGACATCTATCAGCAGATTTGACCAGGGATGCTGACAGCCTCTTTTGTTTGCAAAACAATTAAATCAAACACTCCTGGCACTATGAATATATATAATACATACATACATATATATATATACATATATATACATATACACACACACACACACACACACACATATATATATAAAGGCCCCAATAGTCAGCCTTAAGTGAGAATGTAGTGGTCAGAGATGTTTAGGGAATCTGTCCCCCTCCTTCTAATTGTTTTTCTTCTCCCCATGCCGCACATCTTCAGTCTTCCACTGAAAGCAAGGTGGGTCTTTTCCCTCAGCCACTGTTAACCCCAGCTCAGCTGCCATAGCATGAAGAGGTATGATCAAGCCTGGTGGGGTTCAGTTCTTTCCTCTGGCTGACATCCAGCTTCAGAGGCAGGAACTGCCTATGATATAAACCAAGATCAAGGTGCTAATGGTGAGAAATAGAAATCTAAAGGGTAGAACAGAAACACAGCTAGAAGCACAGAAACCAGGGCACATGCTAAGATGTGATGGGATTAAGTGGCAGCAAAGAGCTGCTGCAAAAGCTATGGGTTCAGCTGGAGCACATAATCTCCAGCAGTCATGTACTACATGACTGTACTGCCAAGATCCTGATGCTACAGAGGATTTGATAAAAAATACAGTGACAAGCAGAGCCCAATACATTATTGTCTCGCCCAGTGGAGGAGCTCTTCAAGCAGTCAGTTCTACAGGAAATTCCAGCCACACACACAAGCAAACTCACTAACAGCTGTGAATCACTGCTAATGGGAAGGGGTACACAGACAGATGAGAAAGGAATACACACAAACCCTGCAGCAGCAAAAGAGGCATGTTCATTGAGCTAATTTGGCTCTGACTTCTATTAGAAATTACATTTTCAGTCAGAAAAAACACAAATATATTCTGCTGCCTACTGAATCTACACACCTTGTCTGGAGCAAACAAAAAGTATGCTCTGGTAGAATACCAGTCATGATAGGGTAAGGATATAAAACAGACCTACAAGAAGGTAATTTCCTCTTTAGAACAACTGATGAGAATATAATTTAAAAAAAAAGGGGGGGGGGGGCAAGTTTTCAGTTAGACAAGTTATCTTCTAGGTTTTTAACAAAATCTGTATCTGGAGACAGGCTTGTCTAGCTGATCTGGTTTCTTTTTGTCGTCTTTTTAACCCTTCCACTCAAAAACCTTACTTTCCCAATCCTGCATTCATATTTTTCCACTTTCCCTGTTTTCCACATACAGCTATTGACTCAACTCCAAGTTAATGTCTTGCTTCATGGAATTCTTTTTCAGGAGCACTTTTCATTCCCAAATGTAAAAGAACAGCACTCTGACAGGATATGTACTCACTTAATATTGTTTTTTGTCTTTTTTTAACCACTACAACCAGCTCCACTATTTGTCCACTAATCTATTTGCTATCACCAATTTGTCTTATTTTAAGTCAGACTGAACATCTCCTGGGGGCTCCTCATTTTTCACTTTGTTCTGTAGAAGCCTCTAATACATATAATAGTTTGTAACTCTAGGAATAAAAATTAGCAGTCAGAAAGTTTTAATTCCTCTTTTTAGCATACACAATAGTTAAGAGAATCAGAGCAACAATTATGAGAATTAGACTACGCAAAGCTTCCTGCTTGGACTGTGATTGAGAATACCAGATAAATGTATAATATAGCACTGAACAGCTTCTGAATCATTCACTAAAACTAGATGTGCACACCTCAGTAAACCTATTCCAGACAAGAAACAGAGGTAAATATATACCCCAGATGCAGACGATGAATCCTTTGGAAAACTGTCAAGGTTCACATTTACTCTCCACCAATTAATACTCCCATTATCTTGAATGCAGTTGCACTTGAAATGCATCTACTATTATGTATTTATATATGGTTTAAAGCCACATGTCACAACCATACCTTCAGGACGAGCTTTTGGTTTTTTGAGTCCTCCATCTTGCATCAGCTCAAAAGCAAAGGAAACATTGTGGACCTGAAAAAGGAAAACTGCTTAGAACCCTGAAGTTATACAGGCATTATAAAACCTTTTATGAAATTTTTTAAAATGCTTTGTTCTCTCCACACTGGAATATGAAATGACAATTCCATTTAAATCAATAAAAGACATCTACATGTTCATGCATGACTGAAAGTACTTTTGAGGGAATAAGAAATTAAAGCTTGTATCATTATAGGGCAAATATTGATTTTTTGATACACAAGAAGTAATTTCAAATTTCCAAGTGTAAAAAAATACCAAAAAAAAAAGCCCAGTAAGCCTTGATCTCAGTCTCTACAGCACAGGCCTGAGAGCTCCCAGTAACAACTGGATGCATTTTCAGAGATCTTTCTGCTTGTACCCAAAGCTCAGCATTTCCAACTACAAAGCAGGAGTTCTGTTGCAATCCTGGCAACAAGCAATATTAACAGAAGTGACACAACTGAACAGAGATGACAAAATACACATGGGTATGTCAGAAATAAGAAGACTAAACTAAGTATTTTCAATTAATATTACTCTTCTGCATTATCAGCTGTATACTAAGCAACATAAACATCACATCATCAGGGAGTGAGGCATCTTGGTACTTTAGCTTCCTCTGCTTGAAGAGACAACATTCAAATCAGATTTCTCAAATGAAGGTAAGTGAAACGGTTCGTGGTGACAGTTGCTAGGCAGACTGTGCAGTGAACTTGCAAAACAATCTAGGCACAACTGTGCAGAAAAGGAGACAGCACCCTGAGCAAGCCTCCAAGAACCACACATGAACATAAAGTCAAAGAAAAGAAAACAGACAAAAATGAAAAAGGAAAAAAAGAGGTGAGGCTAAAAGAAAATATTCATGAGGAGGGAACTGTATAGCTTAGAGAGATCTGCACAGAAGCTTTCTGAGTCATGCTTAATGAAATTTAAGACAGGTAATTTGGATTATGAGTTCTGTGCAGTTTTGTCTCTGCAAATGACAGTTCTGGAAATACATAGCAAGAGGAAGGGATTTAATTAAAGTTAGTTATCTTGGAAATCAGGGACTTTAGCATACAAAGCTCCCTGCAACAAGGAAGGCAGGCCCCCTTCACTGGCACTTATTGCTCAGGACTTTATTAATCTCTTTTTACCTGCTTCAGTTTCCCCTCATTCACTGGAACAAAAACAGTAATTCTGCAGATGAAGATATTTTTTCCCTTCCCAAAACACAGTACCTAAACTCTTTGATTTACAAACTCCCTTTCCACAAGGCAAAGTCTCCACTCAAAACCACATTACTTCAGGAATACTGGATAATTATTATGAATTTAAACTATTAACAACAAAATCTTGACTGAACCAGTACTGGCTATGACTCAGCATCCTGCATTTCTAAAAGGCAGAAAACTCAAGCTATTGGGATAAAAAAGCAAGAGAAAGCTATCAAGGCGAGCTTGTTTAGAAGACAGTAGACAAACATGTTCCCACTGCTCTATCAAGTTCACGTACAGTATACAACATTCTAAATGAACTAATCCCCATTCTGTCCACAATCTTAACACCTAAAGAAGCTCTCTTGCCAGTCTGCCTTCAGAGAACCTCTTTAAGCTCCCAAATAGCAACTAGTCACCTACCAATGAATTAAAAAAATGCTATATAACCCATAGAATCAGCAGGCTCAACCCATTAGGCTAGGTCCATAACAGCTCTCATTTGGCACACCTCAATTTCCTCCTGCAACGCTGAGATGATCCACATTGTCAAAGATGGGTTATTGTACCAATGGTAAACCCTGTCCCTCAGGGAGCATTACTGGCACTGAGGGGCACGCTGAAGTTGTACAAAATACCCACCATTGTAAGCAGCCCTTACCATACAAAGCCTTTTCAATCTTCTCACTTATTGCAGTGCTTCCACTCCTGACCTAAGCACATCCTGGCTCCAGTTCAGCCAACACTAGACTTGTATCATCCTCACTACAGAACCTAGCAGAATGAAAAGCAAAGGGCCAAAGCATTACTCCAGCACAATCAGGCTCAGACTATTCCAGTATCAGGTACTGAATATACCCAGATATGTGTGCATGTCCAGGAACAACTGCAGAAAGAGGCAAACTTGCATATGATAATAAAGCACACATGCTGTGTTAAGCCTCTCATCACTAATGCTAGGAATGACACAGAATAGTGCAATGAGTGCATGGATAAAAGCAAGACACTTATTTTGTCCCCTTCCATTTCTAATACCCTGATTAAGACTAAGACCATCCAAGACTTCAAGTAACCCATTCTTTTTTCCACAAAGCTCATTATGTCTAAGGTACTGTTAGACAGAAAGTCATTCACTCCTGACCAAAGAGAAGAAAACAACAACAAAAAGACAAGCTAGTACATTCTCTCAAAAATTTAAGAGCGATGTTGGCAATGACCTTGCTAGGAACTGGACACAAAAACATGTCTGTGTTCACAGACTGGCTTCAGACAGGCAACTCCCTCCCTAGCAGGATTAGGGCCTCCATCTTGACTTTAGATCAGCTACAAAACACATTGGCACTCAACATACAATTTCTAATCCCAGTTCAACCAAAGATCATGGCCCATGTACCAATTCTTACACTACCGCATATCAAGCCTATCAAGTGCATATTAACTAGTGATATTTAGTTTCTAAGAACATCAAATAAACTATAGAAAAAGAACCATTGGGTGTTAGGCAACTGACACTACTGATATCAGGGGTTAGTTTTTAGGGCTGGCACTTTGTGACCTTAGGAAGAAGCTCTATCTTTACATCAATCCCAGTGTACAAAATGCAGATGAAGAGGAGCTTCACAACTCTCACCTTTTGTCTTTCTTCTCTATTTACGTGGTAAACACTAGGCAATGCCAGGCATCATCTCTACTGTCTAGCATAGTAATGCATCCCTGAGCACAAAAAGACTTCAGGCAGTACTGCAATTTAATAAATAACTTTGATTATGAAAAGTACTATACAGTACAAAGCACTTATTACTGATTTATTCCTTTTGGATGTTCACGAGTCTTGTGTGGCATATTATGTTTTTTTTGCTTAACTATGGGGAATTTACCTATTTATTTCACAAGCAACTTTTTGTAGTATTAACTATCAAGTGTCACAACCAGTGCACCTTTGCTACAGCTCCTGAAGAGAAGAGTATATCTACTGGGCACAAAGAGAAAGCAAACAATGATTGAAAAATATCATGAGGTAATAAAGCAAAAGGAATACAACCTAGAATTTCTACCCACCTTTTGATCAAAACTTTCAGGCGTTAAGTAGAAGTTGTGAAGTGGAACAAAATAGTCTTCAAGAAGACCCATGAGCAAAACCAAATAAACACCATCTGCAAACTAAATAGAAACACTAGTGACATTTCTAGGTTGAAGCATCTGTTTTCTAATAAGCATTCATAAACATGCAGAACAATGAATACTTGGACCAAATTATGCACATTGATTTCTAGCACTGTTGTTTGCTAGCACAGAGGCGTAAGACAGTTCAGAAGTCAGTGACTGCGCCTTTCAGGCATAGCAAGAAACCGACAGCAGGTGTAACAAGCATTTAAGGCTTTATTTCATCTGCTCCCTGGATTCACCAATACCCTTGTAATCATCACTGCAGCTGGGCAAGCTGGATCAGACTTGTTTTAGGAGCCTGTTCCTATAGCTGCTTTCTTATCAGTTCTTAAACAATAACAAAACAGGATACAAGGCTTTCTCCCTATATATGATAGCATTATTTCCTCTACCCTCAATTCCTGAATAAAACAAGCCCACTAGCTATAACCCTAACCCATTCAAGAGCATGTGCCAACAAACATTTAAATTACTTATACGTAGTGAATAACTCCAGGCAGTAGAAATTAGAAGCAATTCACCTAGGAGTTATATACAATTTGCACTCCATAGGGGTGTTGAATATTCAGTCTGAACAGGCATAGACCAAAGCAAAAATCTTCTGTATCTCCAGCCAGTTTTCCATTTATTAGGTTACTGAATATGTTGGGGTGAGGTAAAAGTACATATACCCGTTCTTGCTTTTGCTCACTTTTTTAAAAAAGTTCATTTCAAAAATAAGTTTTTGCTCATTTTATTTTATTGAGGAATCTTGCCAACTTCACTGCAGTATTTAACAAAGTTTTTTTCATTAAAAAAAAAAAAAAAAAAAAAAAGAAAGTAAAGAAAAAAAAAGACTTCCTGGGAAACCCTGTTCCATATTATATACTTCCAGTCCTACTACTATAGTACATGACAGTTTCAATCACAATCTATCTTCTCAAATTGTGAGTGTTGAAGATTCTATACACTGCCCTTAATCTGAACTTGAAATTAAATCTCCCCTGTCACAGGTAAAAAGCTTAACTTCACAAAATAAATTCTTTCAAGTCAAAATAAAATGTTCACAGTTTCTGTAAATACTAAATACCATACCAAATACTCTCAGCAATTCTGTTCAGTATCCCTACCAGACAGGAAGACTATTTACTGTCTGGAGGAGGGGGCTGTATTTAAACAGAATTCTCACTTGTGATCCTGATATGGTGTATGTGACATTCTCTAACCTTTTCAAAAGTAAATTGCTGGGTACTTCCAAGGCATTAAGCAACAATTTCTTGTGACAAATCAGATCCAGTCACCCATTTACTTCAGCAAAGCTATAAAATAGCAGTGGATGACTGGTACTAAACCAAGTCAGACTCAAAATCAATTACCAATATCTAAGGAATAATTCTTCAGATTTTTTTTTTTTTTTTTTTTTTTTTGCCAGGACAATAAGGTAACCTCCTTTCCACAGCTCACTGAACTCTGGAAAGAATATTTGTTTCTGTTTGTAAAACTCAGCCAAAGAACCAGTCTGAAAACTGCATAATTTGACCTGCAAAGTGAGAACTAACCCCACTGACACTTCACTGAGAACTATCCCCACTTCACACCTGCTTAAAGTTTCTAAGCATATTCCATGCCTGGTTATGTGCTAGAGGGAGGGAACTCCTACAGAGCTGACTGTGGTGGTAGACAGTTACCTCAGCTAGCTTTAAATAAACTACCTTGGATACCAATGACAGTCAAGCCATGGCAGTACATGAGTTCAGTTGCTAATCCACACTGCTGAGAAGCAAGCACAGTTCACATGCTCACAAGATAGCAGGATAAAGAGGAGGACATGAAGGCCTTCACTGCAACATCAAAATATTTGCCAATCCCTCTTTGATGCGATTAAAGCTAGCACTGGTATTTCTATGATGAACTGCACACTGCAGTGCCAACTCCTCCTGAGAGCCCCAGGCATTTATTAAGAGCTCACACCAGTTCATTATGAACCCTCACTGCTAGAAAGACAAACCCACCATCTACTCATAACTATAGCAACTGCTTTACACCACACCACTTTGATCCAGGAGACAAGCTGCCTGGAGATCCAGCCATATTCTATGGTCATTAATATAGACATAATAAATATCCAATAATTTTACCTTACAATGCAAATTAACAATATGAAGCATATGTAGACATGAGTAAAGGAAGCAAACATCAGTCAACATCATTACTACTTAAAAGACAGAGCCCTGATCCTATAAATTAACATGCCCAAAGATAAACAATCCTATAACAGAGTTTTATGGGGAAAGGACCTACATTTGTAATTTACACAGTTAGATTACAAACAAAAGACCAAGTCTCCTACCTGGGTTTCTAACTCAGTTACTTCCAAATTCAGTTTATTCAAGTGTTTGTTCACAAAGGTGATCAGAGACTACAAAAAGAGAACACCAGAACCAGCGATGTTGAAATTACAGACAATGCTTATGTGAAAGGGTTAACATACTCTTATAAGGCATTTTTAAGCTTAATAAATATGACTGTGTGCTATTTGCTTTGGCATAAATAAGTACTTTAAACTGAAAACTGCTTAGTAGTTATTTTTGTTGCAACATAAGCCAGAAGCCACCAGGTGGTGCTATTACATACTTATAACTTGTTATTTTTCTAGTACAGAAAGCATACTTCTGTCTTGTGGGGAAAAAAAAACTTGACGACGTTGGTTCTTTTGCAAGTTCTTTGTGAAGATGCAGCCAGCAGTAGGTGCAGTTACTGTCCACACTAATCTCTTCAGGTTGTTGGAGAAGATCCACTGCCTGGAAGCAAGGCATCAGCAACACTGACCTAAGACTCCCAACAGAAGATACCAACAGCGCACGGTTCAGCACTCACCTCTCTTCTTGGAGTGATGTGCGCTTATAAATTTCCAAATGACAGTCACAATATAACCCAAATCTTTTCTACACATTTCAATTCCTGCAGGAAACAGACATAGAATCATAGAATCATAGAATATCCTGAGTTGGAAGGGACCATTAAGGATCATCAAGTCCAACTCTTGACACCACACAGGTCTACCCAAAAGTTCAGACCATGTCACTAAGTGCACAGTCCAATCTCTTCTTAAATTCAGACAGGCTCGGTGCAGTGACCACTTCCCTGGGGAGCCTGTTCCAGTGTGCAACCACCCTCTCTGTGAAGAACCCCCTCCTGATGTCAAGCCTAAATTTCCCCTGCCTCAGCTTAACCCCGTTCACACGGGTCCTGTCACTGGTGTAAATGGAGAAAAGGTCTCCTGCCTCTCGACACCCCCTTACGAGGAAGTTGTAGACTGTGATGAGGTCTCCCCTCAGCCTCTTCTTCTCCAGGCTGAACAGGCCTAGTGACCTCAGCCGTTCTTCGTACGTCTTCCCCTCCAGGCCTTTCACCATCTTCGTAGCCCTCCTCTGGACACTCTCCAACGGTTTCATGTCCTTTTTATACTGTGGTGCCCAGAACTGCACACAGTACTCGAGGTGAGGCCGCACCAGCGCAGAGTAGAGCAGGACAATCACCTCCCTTGACCTACTAGCGATGCCGTGCTTGATGCACCCCAGGACACGGTTGGCCCTCCTGGCTGCCAGGGCACACTGCTGGCTCATATTCAACTTGCTGTCTACCACGACCCCCAGATCCCTCTCTTCTAGGCTGCTCTCCAGCGTCTCATCGCCCAGTCTGTACATGCAAGATCCTGCTTAGCCAGACAGGTGATAACATATCAAAGCAGAGATCTGTCTGCTTAAAACACTTCCAAGGGGACAGACACACAGTTGGAAGTTAACATTTCTATCACACGGATACAGTTAAGTTAATTCTCTACCAGCATTGGCAACACTCTTTTAGAAGACTTTCTGACACCACCAGATATTTGTCACCCTGCAGCCCAGCCCTTCCTTGATGGAGGACAGCATCTGGGATATAAAAGCCTGTAAAACTGTCCAGCCAGAATGATCTGGATAACTGCAAATACTGTGCAGTGTAGCTTTTCTAACCTGCACCATTTTGACTGAATCTGATAAAGGAGCAGTTGCTGAGGCAGTTATACAGTTACATGAAGCACTGATCTCTGGCAGGAGGGGGATAAAAGGACAAGCAGCTGGCTGGAGATGGTAACCTTTTAACAGAATCACAGAATTTCTAGGTTGGAAGAGACCTCAAGATCATCGAGTCCAACCTCTGACGTAACACTAACAGTCCTCCCTAAGCTCTACATCTAAACGTCTTTTAAAGACCTCCAGGGATGGTGACTCCACCACTTCCCTGGGCAGCCTGTTCCAATGCCTAACAACCCTTTCAGTAAAGAAGTTCTTCCTAACATCCAACCTAAAACTCCCCTGGCGCAACTTAAGCCCATTCCCCCTTGTCCTGTCACCAGGCACATGGGAGAACAGACCAACCCCCACCTCGCTACAGCCTCCTTTAAGGTACCTGTAGAGAGCGATAAGGTCACCCCTGAGCCTCCTTTTCTCCAGGCTGAACAAGCCCAGCTCCCTTCAGCTGCTCCTCGTAGGACTTGTTCTCCAGACCCCTCATCAGCTTTGTTGCCCTTCTCTGCACCCGCTCAAGCACCTCGATGTCCTTCTTGTAGCGAGGGGTCCAAAACTGAACACAGTACTCGAGGTGCGGCCTCACCAGAGCCGAGTACGAGTACAGGGGGACAATCACCTCCCTAGCCCTATTGGCCACACTGCTTCCTATACAAGCCAGGATGCCATTGGCCTTCTTGGCCACCTGAGCACACTGCTGGCTCATACTCAGCCGACTATCAACCAATACTCCCAGGTTCTTCACCGCCTGGCAGCTTTCCAACCATTCCTCTCCCAGTCTGTAGCTCTGCTTGGGGTTGTTGCGCCCCAGGGGCAGCCAAAATAACCTGTGGCTGCAATCTAAGAGTCAATGTATCTATCGGTGCTGCACAGAAGAGCCTGTATCAATTAACAAGAGCAATCAAAGAAGAGCCTGACTGAAGCCAATGAATCCAGGTATCACCTGGCTCCGAAACAGCGACCCTTTTTATTACTTCACAATCATTTTCTGCCATTTCCAGATCTTTCTGGATATTCTACTAAAAGTAAAAAAAAAAAAAAAAAAGTAGAAAATCTTACTTTATTTTTCTTACCTTTTTGACTACGCTGAGTTTGTCCGGCGCATGATCAAAAAGTGTATCAAAGGCATCACGCTCTGGTTTTAAAAAATTAAAAATAAAAAAATAAAAAAATAAAATCAATACACCTCTAATAGCCAAGTATGAGAAGCAGGTTACTTGTCACAAGCTTAAGTGCCAGTTTCAGAAAGCCAGAGACTCAAGCTAAAAGTTCTCACCCCATTTTGGTGTCTAAACACCAAAGCAAACTGCACTGGGAATTTTAGGAGTAACTGCAAATAAACATATAGTTCTTTGATTGCCATTTCCTATTATTCATAATTGTTACACAAAATAAAGTAGGTGGAAGAAAACGTAAAAACAAATTTTGACTCAATCATAACCTAATCACTGAGCCACTGAAACATCATCTGGTTTTGTTGCACTACAGAAACAATCATGGCTACATTTGTGCCCACTGGTCAGCATCAAAATCAGATGCTCCTATGATTAATTTTAAGCCTACCTTTAGTACCACTGACTTCATCAAAGCTTAAAACTGACCACATAAGTAAAACCTGCTTCAGCACTCTCTAAAGAGCAAAGCTTACATACAGTATAAAGATTTAAATTACTGTAGAACAGTTAAGCCTTACCATTGCACAACATCTAATCCAATCTTAAAATCTACTAAAGTGAAAAGAATTGTGCAATGTGTCACATAGTGGCATTTCAAGGCTGACTGAAATTTTCCAAATACTGAGTTGTTTGGATGATATTTAAAGTTGAACTCTCATCGTCAGGTGAAACAAGAAAAAAACTAAAAATATAACCACTTATAGCCAATTACATTTATGTTTTAAAAAGATACCAAAAACACTGTTGAAGTGTGCTGGTTTTAAGCTGTTAAATTATTCAACACAGCTTTAACAGTTTTTCTGCACTTAAATTATTTTTATTTACAGAACAGAACACATTTACAGAATCACAGAATCATTAGGTTGGAAGAGATCTCCAAGATCACCTAGTACAATCTCTGACCTAACACTAACAAGTCCTCCACTAAACCGTATTGCTAAGCTCTAAATCTAAATGTCTTTTGAAGACCTCCAGGAATGGTGACTCAACCACTTCCCTGGGCAGCCCATTCCAATGCCTAACAACCCTTTCCATAAAGAAGTTCTTCCTAATATCCAACCTAAACCTCCCCTCGTGCTCCTTGTCCTGTCACCAGGCATGTGGGACAACAGACCAATGATCACCTTGCTACAGACTCCTCTAACGTATCTATAGAGTGCGATAAGGTCGCCCCTGAGCCTCCTCTTCTCCAGACTGTCTTCTCGCAGAAAATCCCAGCTCCTCCAGCTGCTCCTCATAAGACTTGTTCTCCAGGCCCCTCACCAGCTTCGTTGCCATTCTCTGGACTCACTTGGGCACCTCCATGTCCTTCTTGTAGCGAGGGGTCCAAAACTGAACACAGTACTCGAGGTGCAGCCTCACCAAAGCACAGCACAGGCGGACAATCACGTCTGTGGTCCTGCTGGCTACATGATTCCTGATACAAGCCAGGATGCTGTTGGCCTTCTTGGCTGCCTGAGCACACTGCTGGCTCATTTTCAGCCGACTATCAACCAATACTCCCAGATCCTTCTCTGCCAGGCAGCTTTCTAACCACTCATCTCCCAGCCTGTAGTGCTGCTTGGGGTTGTTGTGCCCCAGGTGCAGGACCCGACACTTGGCCTTGTTGAACTTCATACAGTTGGCCTCAGCCCATCGGTCCAGCCTATCCAGATCCTCCTGCAGAGCCTTCCTACCCTCGAGCAGATCGACACACGCACCTAACTTGGTGTCATCTGCAAACTTACTGGGGGTGCACTCCATCCCCTCACCCAGATCATCGATAAAGATATTAAAGAGGACTGGCCCTTGTACTGAGCCCTGGGGGACTCCACTAGTGACCGGCCTCCAACTAGATTTAACTCCATTCACCATGACTCTTTGGGCCCTGATATCCAGCCAGTTTCTAACCCAACAAAGAGCATGCCAGTCCAAGCCAAGAGCACCCAGTTTCTTGAGGAGAATGTTGTGGGAAACGGTGTCCAAAGCCTTACTGAATTCAAGGTAGACCAAATCCACAGCCTTTCCCTCATCCACTAAGCACGTCACTTTGTCATAGAAGGAGATCAGGTTTGTCAAGCAGGACCTGTCTTTCATAAACCCATGCTGACTGGGTCTGATCGTCTGGTTGCCCTGCAAGTGCCACATGATGACACTCAAGATAATCTGCTCCATGAGCTTCCCTGACACTGAGGTCAAACTAACAGGCCTATAGTTTCCTGGGTCTACTTTATGGCCCTTCTTGTAGATGGGCGTCACATTTGCTAGCCGCCAGTTGACCGGGACCTCCCCTGATAGCCAGGACTGCTGATAAATGATGGAAAGCGGCTTGGCCAGCTCCTCTTCCAGTTCTCTCAGCACCCGCGGGTGGATCCTACCTGGCCCCACTGAGTTGCATACATCTAAGTGCTGTAGCAGGTCGCCACCCATTTCCTTGTGGATTGTGAGGGCCACATTCTGCTCCCCATCTCCTTCCACCAGCTCAGGGTACTTTGTATCTAGAGAACAACTGGTCTTGCCACTAAAGACTGAGGCAAAGGAGGCATTAAGCACCTCAGCATTTTCCTCATCTCTCGTCGCAAAGGTTCCGCCTGCATCCAGTAAAGGATGGAGATTCTCCGTAGTCCTCCTTTTGGTGTTAATTAAAACATTTATAATGTTTTTTATAAATACATTATTTAGCATAATAAATACAAAAAAGAAACATTATTAAAAAAAACATGTATATTATTATAAAATAAAAAAAACATTTTATAATGTATTTATAAAAACATTTTCTGTTATCTTTAACAGCAGTAGCCGGATTGAGCTCCAGATGAGCTTTGGCCTTTCTAATTTTGTCCCCACGCATCCTTACAACATCCTTATAATCATTCTGAGTGGCCTGCCCTCTTTTCCAAAGATCATAAGCCCTCTTTTTTTTTTCTCCTAAGCTCTAGCCACAACTCTCTGTTCAGCCAGGCTGGTCTTCTTCTGCGCCGGCTCGTCTTTGGGCACGTGGGAACAGACCACTCCTCAGCCATTAAGATTTCCTTCTTGAGAAGTGCCCAGCCTTCCTGGACTCCTCTGCCCTTCAGGACTACCTCCCAAGGGACTCTGCTAACCAGTGTCCTGAACTGCTCAAAGTCTGCCCTCCGGAAGTCCAAGACAGCAATTTTACTCATCCCCTTCCTGACTTCACCAAGAATAGAGAACTCCACCATTTTGTGGTCACTCTGCCCAAGACAGCTCCCGACCACCACATCTCCCACCAGTCCTTCTCTGTTTGTGAAGAGAAGGTCCAGAGAGGCACCTCCCCTGGTAGGCTCACTAACCAGCTGCATCAGGAAGCTATCTTCCTCGCTCTCCAGAAACCTTCTAGACTGCTTCCTCTGAGCTGTATTGCATTTCCAAGGAAGTTGAACTCCCCCATGAGGACAAGAGTTGATGATTTTGCAACTTCTGCCAGCTGTCTGTAGAACTCCTCATCTATCTCCTCATCCTGGTTTGGTAGTCTATTACTGTCCTCCACCAGGATGCTTGCCTTGTTGGCCTTCCTGCCAATCCTAACCCATAGGAACTCAACCTTATCATTCCCAGTCTCAGTCTTGAGTTCCACAACATCAAAGCACTCTCTAAAAGAGCCATACCACCACCCCTTCTGTGCTGCCCGTCCCTTCTGAAGAGCCTATAGCCAGACATTGCAGCACTCCAGTCATGGGAGTGTCCCACCACATTTCAGTGATGGCAACCAAGTCGTAGCCTGCCTGCTGCACGATGGCTTCCAGCTCCTCCTGTTTGTTGCCCATGCTGTGTGCATTAGCGTAGATTTTGATGATTCTCTGCTGCTAAATAAACATATTTATTATTCACATTCCTTTTGTATCCAAGGATGTGTTTTTTAGCCCCCTTCCATTACTTATACTTCAGGTACCTAATTACATATTAATGTAGATATTCTACAAGGCAGGTACTGTTCACAGATTTTGACTGGGAAACAGAAACTAAATGACCTATTCATCATCACATGCAGTCCCTCAGAGAAATCCAGATCTCTCCAGTGAATAGTAAGTGATTTACCACTGCTAACAAAACTAAACGGAAAAAGAAAGAGAAGATCTCTCGGAAGCACCACTAAACACTTAATTTTTGTTTAGAAGACCAGATCTATGGCGGGTAATGTCTCTAAAATCTGGTGAACATGGGGGAGAGAAGACAGTACTCCTTGCAAAGCAATTAGGACCAGTTGTTGAAAGTAGACAGACAGATAAAAAGAGCTTTCTTAGACCTCATAGCATGTACCTTTGCTTAACTAATTTTCACATGTTCACTTATATATAAATTAGATGGTCACATTCTAAAGAAGGTGTCACTTACTACTGGGGATTGCAAAGATTTTTGCTTGAAAGCCATTAACAATGGTACTAGGAAATATCGCCCTGTGTAGCATTTTTGCTATTTGTTACATATGAATGAAAACAGACGAACATAGATGAGTCTAAAGAGCAAAAGCAGCACACTGAATGATCTGGTTCTGCCCATTATGCTCCACATTTGTGTGGAGTAAGAAAACCTGCCCCCACAATACATTCCAACCCTGTGCAATTGCTTAATTCATTGTCTTGATCTGCTGAAGGAAAGCAGACAAGATTTCTGTGCCTGACTTAAATTTAAAAAAAAAAAAAAAAAAAAGCAGTCAACTTTGTTACTTACCAAATCTTCCCATCATCATCCTGCAAGTCAAAGCATTCAAAGACATTGGGTTAGTTCATGAATAATCACTTTGAAAAGACCAGACCATGGGCTTAATGGGCTATTTCCTGCAAGATGCTGAGGGCTAACCACTCCTCCCCATGTCAAGAGGCAGAGTATTTGCAGACCAGACCCAACGTGCTGCAGGAATGTCCTCAGCAGACCACCAGTGATGTCAGGGAGATGCATTTGAAATGAATGGAAATGCATACTTGTGTTTTATACAGAATTGTGATTTTTTTATGTTTAACTATTTTTATGATGAAGAGTGAATGAATATATATGTTTCTGTGGACAGTTTCCACATACAGGGTCAGCAGAAACCACACCAGCTAAACCACACAGCTCAAAAAGAGCAAGGCTACCTATCTCACTTTAGTCTGTTTTATCTGAAGAAATAAAATGTCTATTGTATATGAATATAATGTAAACAATACCGCCACATATGAATTATATACAGTCCAGTGACATCACCAGGCATATGCAGATATTTATCAGCTAGGAATCAGGCCCCAGTTTGCACAGAGGAATTTTTAAAGTATTCAATGAATGTTGTTTTCTGCTGATTACTGCATTTTCTGTACCTATGTGGGTATGCAACACATTAAACAGTAACCTCCTTTTCTATAATATTAACACATTCAGAATAAAACACATGCATAAACATACAGGAGTATCTGTAAACGTCTTTCTTGCTAAGAAATGTCCAAGCCCCACTCCACAGATCACATCTCACAAACCACATCAGAAGGAGAGGATGTCCTGACTATACTGTTCAAGAGCATGGGAGAGAAGGGAAGAATTTTGGCCCACAATACAGAGGCAGAACTTAGATCCTACAAAAAACACTATGGAACTTTAATGTCCACACATACATACAATGATCTCATTTTTGAATGTTTCCATCCGAAAGATCTTCCCCACTGAGCAAGCCACATGGTACTTCATTAATCTTCAAAGTCAGAGAAAGCTGAGCCAACTCCACAGGAAGCCAATGCACTGATACACTGAAGGAGGGCTCATGTAAGCCCCTGTGACATAAGCTGCCTTCAGACCACGTGAAGGAGAATCTCAGCTTTTATTTGCAGCCAAAGTATATGTCTTGCCTTCTCCTTATAAAAAGAATTGTAAAAATATAAAGCAAAGTAAACCCACTGCAAAATCTGGAGAATGAAGAGTTTTGTTTATTTTTGTTGAACTCTAGTCCTCAGGTACTACATGAAAATAGCAATCTCATCTCTCCTTATAACTTTATTAGAGTATCATTTCAGTTTTGAGAGTTACTGCCTTTTGTCAAACTAATCTGCCCTCAAATTATCTACAATAGCCCTTTATTTAGGTGAGGCAACAGCACCAGGCAGAAATGAGTTTAAAATGGTGACCTGCAGAAGGCAGGAAAAAAGGCCCACAAGGATTACTGTCAATGAAACATCCAGTTAAAAGCTTTTGTGACGCAAGAACGTCAAGAAGATACTTCTGTAATTTGGAACGTATTTCCAGAGACAAAGTGATTTTTATATAGTTAAAAAGTGTTTTATATGGAGTGGTAATTCGTGTCGAGAAAATGGTTGATATTAATATAGAAGGGGGAGATTTGAGAATGTGGCCATGGGGGTTGGAAAGCCCCATGGTTGAGATGACATTAAACTCTTAACGATGAGGCCATCAGGAATATAAAAGAGTTTAGAGAGAACAAAGAAGGGTGATTCAGGAGACTCCATGCAGTCTCAGGGTTTCTTGTCCTCCAGATGGTTCCCTTGTTCTCCAGCTGTTAAGGCATGGATGTTTCCGGATGTTTGCTGTTGTTGTTACATTCAAAGTTGTTTGACCAATGAAAAGCTGTTATGAAAAGAACTGCTGTGGAGAGAAGGGTATAAGAGGGGAGCCTGCCCTCAAGATAAAAAAAAGGCAGCACCATGAAGTTACATCAATAAAGAAGCAGGAAAAATAAGTGAAGAGGAACAGGCTGGCAGAATGGAGACCAGGACGGGAACAGGCACTTTGATTGCCTCATGAAGACAGGTTCGGCCAGACTCAGCAAACTGCTCAGAGAAGCTCAGTACAGAAGTACTGAAAGTACTAAGTACAGAAAGTCGCTGGAAACAGGCGCACTGGAGCTGGAGAGAAGCTCGAGCTGAGAGAAGTGGACCCGTGCACACAACTGCCTCTCGCTGGTAAGCAGTTGCGCGTTATGGGGAATCATACGTCCTTAGGAACAAAGACTGTCCTGGTAACCTTACAGCTTATTCTCCTTATTAACAATTGGACAGTTTATGAGCCTGAAATATGGGACCAAACTGAGGTCAAGGTGTGGGACTCTGCAACTAAAAATGACAAGGTTGCAGTGGGATTGCTCGGCACGTGGCGAGCAGTCTCTGGGGCCTTAAAGAGCCATGTGGAGCCACAATCACAAACGTGTGGTTTTCCAGATAGTGAGGGATCTGCGGGCTCCTTTACTGATCCGACTGCTATGCCATCAGTCCCTCTGCTGCTACAGCCATTGAAGGTCTTTGCTGTTATGCCCCCTGTTGACCTGGACATGCCTTTTGACCCAGGCCTCTTGGCCTTCACAAGGAGATGGATACACTTTTCTTCGATCTGGGAAGAACGGGATACATAAGGCCTGAAGACCGAGTTGCTTGACAACTTAAAGCGAGACATATTGTTCAAAAGGAATGGAAAATGGAGACTGTTAAGTCACGGAACTGAAAGGATTGTTTGTTACCTTTTATGTATAGGTGTACTCGATTTTACTAAGTTATGGAACTTAAAGGATTGTTTGTTACCTTTCCTGATTGTACGTATATATAGGCTTACGTGTACTTGTGTTTAGTATGTAAAGCAATGTTCTGTATATTTAGAATGTTTGTGTGTGTGTGCATGTTGGTGGAGTTCCCCACACACCCAGCGCTGTTTACTTGCCTTTTATACCTTTTAGAAATATTTGTTTTATAAATTTTACAAAATTCAGATTGATTTCAGACCTCATTTATAACAAAAGCAACACACTAAGGGATTTTGTTAATTTAGCAGGAGCAGGGGGAGGTGATGCAAATTATGCCTCCATTTTGTTTTTGTGAGGAAATTCACAACACGCACCACAGAAACACACTTTGAAACTAAAGCATTTTGTGCTTACTCTGTTGTAGTCGTCAGCTCCTCTGTAACATGAGTTGTCTGAAGAAGGCCTTCACGTTTCTGGAAGTGATAATAGAAACAGAGACTGAATTAGTATAGGAGAAGATGAACAAGGACTCTGCAGCATTCATCATCTTTCAGAGTCCTGGGGGAGAAAACTGAGTAAAATATGTTTGCTAAGATGAACATTTGTAGGGACAGAGGTGAAACAGCTGACTTGGGAGGGTTCACTTCTACAACAGTGGCATTTATCAGACTTGACAGCCAAATGAGTATTTGGGAAATGTGTATATATTTGCAGCCGATAAACTCGTTAACAATTCTCCTCCTGAGACCAGAGTCAACATCATACCTGGAACACAAATTAGAGAGAGTATGTGAGCCCCATCTTAAAGTCCCCAAGGATATTTGTTTGTGTCAGTGTCAACCAACAATTTGACACAACCAGCAGCCTGGCTCTCAGGACAGGTCTGGGGCTGAAGTAACAGACTGCTGCCCCCATGCCAGGGCCTTCATGTGCTGGCAAAGCTCTCTATGCACAAAGTGGGCTCTCCTAGAGCAGGTCACCAGTGTGACTACTGAGGCCACCAGTCACACTCCTGTCAGGAGCCATCATGGAAACACAAGGAACACAAAAAGACTGACCTGACCAGTGATTTCATGATAGATAGCATCCCCCTGTTACTGGATTTTGTTTCCTTGGGATAGTTTTCTGCATGAGTAAGAATTCTACAACCCAACAGAGTTAGCATGTACTGAGACCCAGTTTCAAAGCAGCTTCCTCCATGGTAAGACACAGACCCATGATATGAGGGGACTCAAATGGTTTTGAGTCTCCCCAAAGTATTGGACACATGGGACACACCTCTTGGAGGCTGGAAATGTTGTTACCTAACTCAAAAAAACTTCTCAGCATCTCTTTCTGAGTCAGTAGGTCCCTTTTAAAATTATGGGACACAGCCTGATGCCTGAAAGGGGGAATTTCTCCCTGCCTTCTTTACGCTGAAAAAGCTGGCAACAAGAGCTCAAATCTCAGCAGGCATCTAAGAACTGGGTCCTGTCAGAATAACTGGCAACACAATTAATAAAGAAAGCTGCTAGCTCTGGTAAGCAGGGTAACGACCACCCCCAGGCACAGCTCTTTACACATATGCCATCTCAATCATTTTCACCAGCTGAACCCCAAACAAGAACCTATTATGGAGAACAGCTTTGAAGAGAAGCACATCCTTCCCCACAAGCAATCTAAGAAATACAAATTGAAATCAAAAAAACAGTAACAAGAATTTCTTCCCTGCCACTCCCCATTCAACAGAAGAACGCAGCGCTGCTTTCTCAAACCACCCAGGGAGCCTGGCTGAAAGCAAGGTGGGAGCTGCTGTCTCCAACCGCTGTGCTGTGGCAGCTTCCCACTTGAGCCAGGCCCCGCGCTGAATCCAGCCCGCTGGCCGTGTCTTCTCAATGTCTTACTTCCATATTACAAATGCATCTTACTCTGCTCCCCTGAAGGAGCCAGGGGAACAGCACCAGAAAGTTTGGTAAAACAAGCCAGGATGACAGTATAGATGGGAAAATTAGGAAGTGTCTGACAGGGCAATATTTTCTTGCAAATGGAACTTTATTGCATTCCACCGAGTCTCTGCTGTACTTGCACCAGTTTCTGGACCTTCCATTCACTGTGTACCTCAGGGAGAAGATGCTATGCCCTGTGAAAAAAAGCTCAGTGAGTGGTGACCAGTGAGTAATGCCTCCAAGCAGCTGACAAGAAAGAGAAAGGGATGCCCACTCTGATTCCCAGTGGGTGAAAATGACAGCACTTCTATGCAACTCTCTCAGAGGCAGCTGAGCATGCTGCTAGTATGAGCATAGCTCCCCTGGCCTTGCAATACAAAAACAAATGTCATCCTTCGATAAAAGTTGGATTCTTTGCATAAGCACCACCAGACACATTTATTCTTCATGCTGCCTTGCCTCTGACTTTTCAGTCTGCAACTCAGACTACAAGGGAATTACTGCAAAAATACCTCAGATCTCCCAGCAGCACCAAGGTGGGACATGCTGCAACTTTTAAAATGGGGAAGAGGAAAGCTAAGTGTAAAAGAAAGCAATTACTGAGCCTTGCAAAAATAAGCAACAATCAGAGAGCCTTAAAAACAATTTTTACCCTTACTCCTGAGAACATTTTTGCTTTCCTGAATTACAGCATTCCATCATCATACAAGTTCATGTTTCAGTTATCAGAAGGTAAAGTCAGCTGGAAGAAAAATCACAGCATTTTCAGTTCTCACTGGAGCCGCTCACTGAAATAATAAAGTTTCAACCCTTCCTGCCCTCACTGAGGAGGGCTAGAACAGGAAAATGTTCATTGATACCAGTATTAAAACATGTACCATCTTAGATTCATAACTTAGCACTTGAAGTAGCTGTCAACAGGATCTTAAGTAAAAGACCCACTTAAACCCTTGCTCTGCTAGGACACTTCAGATATAACTCTGACTTCTATTGCCATTCTCACATTTTCTATTTCACTCAAAAAAGAACAACAGCCAACACCAAACAAAATAAAAAATAAAATAAAAAAAATAAAAAACACAAATCTGGGGGTTGATTTCAAAACAGGTTTGAAAGTAACTCGGTTTCAGAAGCTTCACTCTTGAGAGGGGCTACCTCATGGTGCCCATTATAAAACAATGTAGTGTTTTTCTGCTGGGTTAATCTTGTTACTGTTCTGGGTAATACAGTAGGTAGACAGATACATAGATAAAAGTTCTTCCAGCCAGGGAAAGTAAAACGGAAAGTGCTCTCCAAAACAATTGTGGATTTTCTAAGCAAACTACACTGTGCAGGACCAAAAGAAGACAGTGTATTACTTGACAGATAAAGATCCAACTATCTTTCTCAGAACAGCGACTGCAGAAAGTCTCTGTCTGTCACCTCAAGACTTGAAAGGATAGAATTCAAGGGAAGGCAGAAGCACAACCAGCCTGTGGAGATCTTGATAAATACTTCTCATGTAGGACGGTCCTATCATAATACTATTTCATTTTGTGGACCAGGTCACTAAAAATTAGAGAAGAGAAAGCCCGTGTTTCCACAAGCTAAAAAGGTGTTTGGCATTGCTCTTGGATGGGCTATGAAAATGTACACAGCTTCATTAAGCAGTAACTTGATAAGCCAGTATGACAGTTATTTTCACAGTGTAAACACAGCCCTTCTGGGCAAGAAGCACTTCACAGATCTATACAGTGTGTGAACAGCTCAAATAAACTGATAATGTTAATTCTAAGTGCCAAGGACAACCATGAAAGTGAGACTGATCTAGTTTTGAAAACTTCAGTATAAGTGCATTCTTGCACAATACTTCTGTATTGTGCAAGGTTTTCTTGCTCAAGGGCCAATTCTGCAAAGAAAACAAAAAAGTCTCTCTACAAACTATTGATTAATCCCCTTAAATGCATATGCAGGCAAGAAGAGGCATTTACCCAAAACCTCTCTGAGCAGCCACCTTATATTAATTGTGATCTAGTTTGACAGAATCCTAATAATGATTGGGATCTGTAATAAGAGATCGTTTAACAATTGGTAATTATAATAATAATCTTCTTAATAATAGTTTTCTTACTTGAATTGGGAATAATGCTAACCTCATTACCATTTTTCTATTTGTCAGTGTAACAAAGGCTAAAAAAAAAAACATGTAAAGAGATTTGTGTTACTAAACCAGCATGCATTTTTAGACTAGATTATGAATGCTGAACTACAAAAATTCAATTTACCAAACTCTATGGCCAAAATAATTACCTTCTGCAGGAACACTGCAGAAGAAATATGTTTCAGTATACGTTGTGTTTTGCTTTCCACTTAAATAAACAAGTGGAAGCCTAGCAATGAAACAAGTCTCCTCTTACACAGGCCCAGCTAAGGTAAGCTCAGAACCAGCAGTTGCCATAACCATCTCCAGGACTCAAGGCTCTAGGTCCAAGAGTGAGAGTTTACAGCTCTCAAGCTTAAATTAACCCTCCTTGTAAATAACATGGGCGTTTTCTTCCTCACTCCTTCCCTCCCTTTCCTTCCTTCCTTCCTCCCTCCCTTTCCTTCCTTCTCTTCCTCCCTTCCTCTTTCCCTTCCTTCTCTTCTTCCCTTTCTCTTTCCCTAGCTCCTGTCAGCATTCATTGCATTCCATCTTCATCTCAGCCCTGTCTAATCTTGAGGCTCAGAGGCCCCAGGGAACAAGATCCTCCATTTAGGTGTCCACTTTATACCCCATTGTGTTGGGTCTGTCTGAGCTGGAGTCACCTTTTCCCTGCAGCAGCCCGCACAGTGCTGTACTCTGCACTCGTAGCTGGAACAGCACTGATATCACTCCAGTGTTGTGTCTATAGCTGTGTAGTGCTGGCACAGCATCAGGACTCCTTCCAAGCCCCCAAGAGCCAGCAGGCTGGGGGTGGGCAAGTGATGGGGAGGGGACATTGCCAGGGCAGCTGACCTAAACCAACCAAAGGGATATTCCATAACACCTGATGTCACACTCAGCAATAAAAGGGGGGGCTCTCATGGGGGAGGGGGCTGTTCCTCCTGAACAACCACTACGCGTTTGAGGCCCTGCTTCCCAGGACGTAGCCGAACACCGCTCATTGATGGGAAGTAGAGAATAATTTTTTTTTCTCTCTCTCTGTGCTTCCACGCGGACTGATTGTTTCTTTTGTTTCTGTTTTTCTTCCCCATTCCCTTTCCCTTTAATTAAACCTTTCTCATCTCAAACCTCGAGTTCTCTGTGTTGTGTTTTCTCCCCCTTCCTCTTTGAGGAGAGGGGGAGTGAGAGAGCGGTTGTGGTGGAGCTCAGCTGCCCACCTGAGTAAAACCACCACACCCATAAATATACATAACATATTGTCCTGGTTTCAGTTAGCACAGAATTAATTTTCTTCCTAGTAGCTGGTGGAATGCTGTGTTTTGGCTTAGAATGAGAAGAGTGCTGATAACACCCCGATGCTTTAATTGTTGCAGAGCAGTGCTTATACTAAGCCAAGGACATCCCAGCCTTTGCTCTGTCCTGCCAACGGGCAGGCTGGGGGGTGCAGTAAGAGCTGGGAGGGGACAGACCCAGGACAGGTGACCCAAACTAGCCAAAGGGGTATTCCATACCATCTGACGTCATGCTAAACAATATATAGGGGTGGCTAGCCGGGGGGAGGGGGCCGGACTGCTCGGGGTTAGGCTGGGCATCGGTCAGCGGGTGGTGAGCAATTGCATTGTGCATCACTTGTTTGTACATACTATTATTGCTTTCGTGTTATCACCATTGTATCATCATTATTATTATTATTATTATTATTATTTTCCTGTCTTATTAAACTGTCTTTATCTCAACTCACGGGCTTCACTTTCCGTTTCTCTCCCCCGTCCCAGGGAGGGAGGGGGGAGGGTGAGCGAACGGCTGCGTGGTGTTTGGCTGCCAGCCGGGTTAAACCACGACAGTCTTTTTGGCGCCCAACGTGGGGCTCGAAAGGTTGAGATAACGGCAGATCTGACCAGAGTGTGTTAAACTAAAATTGGTATAAGTATTAGACCTGCTTAATAGTCACTTGTCATAATGCTGATTGCTTTAATCTCAACTGTGCTGCGCCTGTTTTCCAAATTGAGTATTATAGCACGTTATTTTCCGTATGTGCTCTCTGTCATGTTGTTTATCCTCTCCGGGCCCTGGTTTCAGACCATTATAGTACTGTGTGTTGTATCAGTGGCTTATGAGATGATGAAATATCTGGCCATGACTCTAACCTGGTATTTGTACTCAGTAACATCTTCGATTCTATACTTTGGAAACTGTATTTTGGAAACTATTAGCAATTGTATCTGTTGCCTTTTTTCATTAGGGAGTCAATCTGTGGAGGGGAAAGGGGAAGATAATTTTTCTTACTTGATCACTCTCCCTTTCTCCTTCACCACCCCTGTACCCTCCTTGATCACTCTCCCTTCCTCCTTCACCACCCTCTTATCCTCCGAGTTTATTACAATAGCTCTCCAAGATATTGAATATCCTTGGGATACTCAGACCAGCATAGTCCTGTTGTTCTGCCTCCTGAATGCACTTCAGGTTCTGCTTAAAGTTAAACAACTACTTAGGAAGCTCATCCGGAGATCTGCCCGGAGGCAGTATAGTTGTGGGTGGCAGGGAGTATGGGAGGATATGGGCAGGCATCTAGACCAGTTGGCACCCCCAGTGTTTTGGAAATTCACCCCTGAACAAGTGCAAAATCCTCAAAAACTGGCAGAATGCTTGAATAAAAGGTGTCGCGATTCGGGAAGTTCCAAAGTAACACAAATCATTGTAACATGCTGGGGCCTGGCTTACGCCTATCGAGCTGCCATGGATACTGCTATCAACTTAGTGACAGACCCTGCGGCCACTCCAAGTCCCGTGACAGATCCAACGGCCACTGTGACCCCTACGGTGGACTCTGCAGCCGCTCCAGTCCCAGCTTCTGCAGATGCTCCAGTCCCAGCTTCTGCAGATGCTCCAGTCCCAGCTCCTGCAGCCACTCCAGTCCCAGCTCCTGCAGCCGCTCCAGTCCCAGCTCCTGCAGCCGCTCCAGTCCCAGCTCCTGAAGCCGCCCCAGTCCCAGTTCCTGCAGTCGCTCCAGTTCCAGCTCCGGCCGCTACTCCAGTCCCAGTTCCTGCAACTGCTCCAGTCCCAGCTCCTGAAGCTGCTCCAGCTCCAGCTCCTGAAGCCGCTCCAGCTCCAGCTCCTGCAGCTGCTCCAGTCCCAGTTCCTGCAGTCGCTCCAGTTCCAGCTCCGGCCGCTACTCCAGTCCCAGTTCCTGCAACTGCTCCAGTCCCAGCTCCTGAAGTCGCTCCAGCTCCAGCTCCTGAAGCCGCTCCAGCTCCAGCTCCTACTGCTGCTCCAGTCCCAGCTCCTGCAACTGCTCCAGCTCCAACTCCAGCTCCTGTAGCCGCTACAGCTCCGGTTCCTGCAACTGCTCCAGCTCCTGTAGCCGCTCCAGCTCCTGTGGCCGTGTCAGAGAAACGAGCTGTAGCAGTGCAAGTTGACCCTGCAGAGGGCATTCCAACCCCTGTGGCAGACCCTGTAACAAAGTCAGAGAAACGAGCAGTAGCAGTGCAAGCTGCCCCTGTAGAGAAGGTGAAAATATGGTATAGAAATTCAAGTCGTTTAGAACGCAGAGAGTCTTCTGCCAATCCAGGTAAGGCTTCTGCCAAAACTAAGTATAGAGATGACGAAGATGATGACGACGCTGGGCCGTCAAGGATTCAGGAGGAGGAAGATGAGGATGCCGAAAGAGCAACAGTAACTACCCGAAGCCTAAACGAGCGCGAGCTACGAGATGTGCGAAAAGATTTTGGTCGCTGTATAGGTGAGCAGCTTGTCACCTGGCTGCTCCGGTGCTGGGACTCTGGAGCCAATTGTGTGGAATTAGACGGCAGGGAAGCCAAGCGGCTGGGATCCCTTGCTCGAGACGCCGGCATTGACAAAGCAATTGCAGATGGAGCACGACCCACCAGCCTCTGGAGGCGTCTCCTCTCAGCTGTGAGGGAAAGGTATCCCTTCAAGGAAGATATTTTATGTCTACCAGGCAAGTGGACCACTATGGAGAAGGGAATCCAGTACCTGAGGGAATTAGCCGTACGGGAAGTGATTTATGAGGATCTGAGGCCCGCTATACTCCAACTGAAAAGGAGATATTGGCAGCATATGAAGGAGTTCGATCTGCTTCGGAGGTGGTCGGTACTGAAGCGCAGCTCCTCCTAGCACCCCGATTGCCGGTACTAGGCTGGATGTTCAAGGGAAGGGTCTCTTCTACGCATCATGCAACTGATGCTACGTGGAGCAAGTGGGTTGCACTGATCACTCAGCGGGCTCGAATAGGAAACCCCAGTCGCCCAGGAATATTGGAAGTGATTATGGACTGGCCAGAAGGCAAATACTTTGGGATATCATCAGAGGAGGAGGTGGGTCGTGCTGAAGAAGCCCCACTGTACAACCAGTTGCCAGAGAATGAAAAGAAATATGCCCTGTTCACTGATGGGTCCTGTCGTATTGTGGGGAAGCATCGGAGATGGAAGGCTGCTGTATGGAGTCCTACGCGACGAGTTGCAGAAGCTGCTGAGGGAGAAGGTGAATCGAGTCAGTTTGCAGAAGTGAAAGCCATTCAGCTGGCTTTAGACATTGCTGAACGAGAAAAATGGCCAGTTCTCTATCTCTACACCGATTCATGGATGGTAGCAAATGCCCTGTGGGGATGGTTACAGCAATGGAAGCAAAACAACTGGCAGCGTAGGGGCAAACCTATCTGGGCTGCTGCATTGTGGCAAGATATTGCTGCTCGGGTAGAGAACCTGGCTGTGAAAGTACGCCACGTAGATGCTCATGTGCCCAAGAATCGGGCTACTGAAGAACATCAAAACAACCAGCAGGTGGATCAGGCTGCTAAGATTGAAGTAGCTCAGGTGGACCTGGATTGGCAGCATAAAGGTGAATTATTTATAGCCCGATGGGCCCATGACACCTCAGGCCATCAAGGTAGAGATGCAACATACAGATGGGCTCGTGATCGAGGGGTGGACTTGACCATGGACGCTATAGCACAGGTTATTCATGACTGTGAAACATGTGCTGCAATCAAGCAAGCCAAACGGTCAAAGCCTCTTTGGTACGGAGGACGATGGCTGAAATATAAATATGGAGAGGCCTGGCAGATTGATTACATCACACTCCCTCAAACTCGCAATGGCAAGCGCCACGTACTTACAATGGTGGAAGCAACCACCGGATGGCTGGAAACATATCCTGTGCCTCATGCTACCGCCCGGAACACCATCCTGGGCCTTGAAAAGCAAGTCCTATGGCGACATGGCACCCCAGAAAGAATAGAATCAGACAATGGGACTCACTTCCGAAACAACCTTATAGACACTTGGGCCAAAGAACATGGTATTGAATGGGTGTATCACATTCCCTATCATGCACCAGCCTCCGGGAAAGTTGAACGATACAATGGCCTGTTAAAGACTACCTTGAAAGCAATGGGCGCTGGAACGTTCAAAAACTGGGATACGCATTTGGCAAAGGCCACCTGGTTAGTCAATACTAGGGGATCTACCAACCGAGCTGGACCTGCCCAATCAAACCTGTTACGTACTGTAGATGGGGATAAAGTTCCTGTAGTGCATGTAAAAAATATGCTGGGTAAAACAGTCTGGGCTACTCCTGCCTCAGGAAAAGGCAAACCTATTCGTGGAATTGTTTTCGCTCAGGGACCTGGATATACTTGGTGGGTAATGCAAAAGAACGGAGAGGTCCGGTGTGTACCTCAAGGAGATTTAATACTGGGTGAGAATAGCCCATGAACTGAATTGCACCATGTTAAATAGTATATTATACTGTATATTATCACTACCATGATTACTATAGGTGACTAATTAGAATGTATGGAAAAGAGTGTAACCTGAGCATGACATAAATGGTATGGAATAAGGGGTGGATAGATGTCCTGGTTTCAGTTAGCACAGAATTAATTTTCTTCCTAGTAGCTGGTGGAATGCTGTGTTTTGGCTTAGAATGAGAAGAGTGCTGATAACACCCCGATGCTTTAATTGTTGCAGAGCAGTGCTTATACTAAGCCAAGGACATCCCAGCCTTTGCTCTGTCCTGCCAACGGGCAGGCTGGGGGGTGCAGTAAGAGCTGGGAGGGGACAGACCCAGGACAGGTGACCCAAACTAGCCAAAGGGGTATTCCATACCATCTGACGTCATGCTAAACAATATATAGGGGTGGCTAGCCGGGGGGAGGGGGCCGGACTGCTCGGGGTTAGGCTGGGCATCGGTCAGCGGGTGGTGAGCAATTGCATTGTGCATCACTTGTTTGTACATACTATTATTGCTTTCGTGTTATCACCATTGTATCATCATTATTATTATTATTATTATTATTATTTTCCTGTCTTATTAAACTGTCTTTATCTCAACTCACGGGCTTCACTTTCCGTTTCTCTCCCCCGTCCCAGGGAGGGAGGGGGGAGGGTGAGCGAACGGCTGCGTGGTGTTTGGCTGCCAGCCGGGTTAAACCACGACAGTCTTTTTGGCGCCCAACGTGGGGCTCGAAAGGTTGAGATAACGGCAGATCTGACCAGAGTGTGTTAAACTAAAATTGGTATAAGTATTAGACCTGCTTAATAGTCACTTGTCATAATGCTGATTGCTTTAATCTCAACTGTGCTGCGCCTGTTTTCCAAATTGAGTATTATAGCACGTTATTTTCCGTATGTGCTCTCTGTCATGTTGTTTATCCTCTCCGGGCCCTGGTTTCAGACCATTATAGTACTGTGTGTTGTATCAGTGGCTTATGAGATGATGAAATATCTGGCCATGACTCTAACCTGGTATTTGTACTCAGTAACATCTTCGATTCTATACTTTGGAAACTGTATTTTGGAAACTATTAGCAATTGTATCTGTTGCCTTTTTTCATTAGGGAGTCAATCTGTGGAGGGGAAAGGGGAAGATAATTTTTCTTACTTGATCACTCTCCCTTTCTCCTTCATAACATATACACACATAACATTATATATAACAGGAAAGGATGTGAAAATATGTTCTCCACAGACTTGCCAACACTACAGAGATGGAGAGTCCTGAAGCTGTGAAATAAGGATGAGGAAAGAGCAGCTTTCCCTCTTTACCTAAGTGTTTTTTTTTATTTGTTTGTTTTTTTCCCTCACAAATCGCCGCTACAGAAGACACTTTACTGTACTGGGCAGAAGGAAATTTCAGGCATTAGGGTGACAGAAGACTGTAGACCACTTTATATTTGTATTTCCTCCTTACCTTTCTAAGGTAGTCAAGAAAAAAAACAAACTAGTCTTCTATTTACATTCATGTTACTTTATACCTAATTCACCTTTCTTAAAATGGAGAGAACTATAGGAGCTTGAAAGCAGCTCAAAATCCTCTCTTAAAGAGAATGCATAATATTTACTGTGAGCTAGGGAATATCTGTCAATTACCCACTTACATCATACCCTGTACCTCTAGAGCATTCAGGCATGCAGCCTAGAAAATGCCATTATTTAAACTTAAAGCAAAATGGGGCTTGCCTAACCAACCACAATGCAATTGCATCTTGTAAGGGGATCTACATTTGCAAAATAGAGACCAATATCACTTTATCTTCTTGATTTTTTAAAGGAATCCTACTACAGCTTGACAGCTCTAACAGCAACTGGCACGTACAGGAGCATTTCCTCAGCCTTTTGCCAGAAGCTGAGCCTGCCTCGCGACAACAGTGCTGAGCACCACAGCAAACAGTCATGGCATGATCAGAAAGAGTAGCCAGCTGCAACAGATCTGTCTAGAGTTCCAACAGCTGTTCAGAAAAGCTGGGTTCACATGCTGCAGATGGTACCACCCAGCTTCATCTGGGATAGAAGGCAAAATAAAAAGCAATAGTAAGTATACTCCGAAAGCAGAGTACAATGAAAGGAAATGGTCAACACCACGCAGGGAAAGGAAGAACTATAGCAATATCTAAGGCAGGAGGGAAGAAGTCAAGGTTCCTAAGGTCAGATCTATTCTCCATATTTAAGGAAAGCTAACAAAAACGCAAGGCTGTGCAAAAAATTATGAAACTCCATTAGTAAACCAAGGAAAACAACATGTCTGAATAATAAGCCACTTGGGAAAAACAACACCAGTAACAGGCTTCCCAGAATGAGGAGATTCTATGTGCTGAAAATCCTTTCTGTGCTATCTGTGTCAATGGTTTCTCTAAACAAACAAAAAAAAAAAAAAAAAAAAATTCTGAAGTGCCAAAAGTTAGAGACGCAACTATTTTACACAAAATCCCACCACATGATTTTGGCTTCATATTGCATTAGAAAATCACATAAGCATTTAGGTCAGGAAAGACCTCCAAAATCAAGTCCAACCATCACCTAACACTACCAAGTCCATCTCTAAACCATTTTGCTAAGCACCACAATCACATCTTTCAAATACCTCCAGCGATGAGGACTCCACCACTTCCCTGGGCAGCCTGTTCCAATGCTCCTTCTATGAAGAAATCCTTCCTGATATCCAGTCTAAACCTGCCCTGGCACAACCTGAGGCCATTTCCTCACATCCTAAAAAGGCGGTCCTAAGCATATGAGAGATATGTTCTTGGAATCACATTTAAGTACACAAAATGCATCCCAGGACTGGGACTCACTGAACAGTTAGTCGGCTGAATATGAGCCAGCAGTGTGCTCAGGTGGCCAAGAAGGCCAACAGCATCCTGGCTTGCATAGGAAACAGTGTGGCCAAAAGGGCTAGGGAGGTGATCGTCCCCCTGTACTTGGCTCTGGTGAGGCTGCACCTCGAGTACTGTGTTCAGTTTTGGACCCCTTGCTACAAGAAGGACATCGAGGTGCTTGAGCGGGTCCAGAGAAGGGCAACAAAGCTGATGAGGGGTCTGGAGAACAAGTCCTACGAGGAGCGGCTGAGGGAGCTGGGCTTGTTCAGCCTGGAGAAAAGGAGGCTCAGGGGCGACCTTATCGCTCTCTACAGGTACCTTAAAGGAGGCTGTAGCGAGGTGGGGGTTGGTCTGTTCTCCCATGTGCCTGGTGACAGGACAAGGGGGAATGGGCTTAAGTTGCGCCAGGGCAATTTTAGGTTGGATGTTAGGAAGAACTTCTTTACCGAAAGGGTTGTTAGGCATTGGAACAGGCTGCCCAGGGAAGTGGTGGAGTCACCATCCCTGGAAGTCTTTAAGAGACGTTTAGATGTAGAGCTTAGGGATATGGTTTAGTGGGGACTGCTAGCGTTAGGTCAGAGGTTGGACTCGATGATCTTGAGGTCTCTTCCAACCCAGAAATTCTGTGATTCTGTAACAACTAGGACAATAATTTTCTAAATAAGCCAGGAGCAGATAGGAGCAGCCTGGTAGTGTAAAATTAGAGTGATTATTTTGATCAAATTTTCATATGACTTTATACTCACCCGTACCACCACCACTTGTACAGACACATGTTCAGGCAGTCGAGTGGGAGCCTGGAAATGCATTGCCAAAGCTACCAGAAGGTGAAGAATGGAAATCAGATTCTTGCCATGGATTGCTGCGGGGAACAATGAAAAGGAAGCAAATAAAAGAATACTGATGCCTTATTTTAAACTAATACCCCTGGGAAAAAGGTAGAAGAACTAAAAATATGTTTTTCGTGAAGACAGTCTTCTTGTTTCCTTCTTCCTTTTCCTAAATTAACGAAGTTTAGGAAATAATTTTACAGGTAGCAGAGCCTAGATTTAATTCCCTTCAAGCTACATAACAAATTTAGGATTCCAGACACTTCAGCTCCCTCCCTAGTCAGTGAAATAAAAACAAATGGACTCAATCACTTTCCTTCCATTGTACTGGAGAATACTAGATAATTCTGCTTTTAGAAAATGTTCAAGGTGTTAACAAAAGATTACCTGGCTGTAAGAGACAAAAAGCACCCACAACCTACGTGAACCAACTTCCCAAACTTCATTCTCACTTTTGGATCGTAACAGGCCAAGCTGGAACACAGGGCACTTTCTGCTTAGCCTGTCAGAAACAATATCCTTACACAGGATGAAGCATCTTTTTGACTCTCACTGTGGTGGCCTGAAGGCTTAAATCATCCTCTTGTAATTGAATGACTAAAAAAATTCTCATGTCTGTAGGATTCAAATTCAGGAAGCAAACAAAAAAATGCCTAACGAAAGCATATGCCTAAAGAAACAGCACTTCAATTATCCCACAGCCATGTTTGTCTGTCCTTAAACAAAGATCACAGAAGAAGGTACCAGTTACAATCCATACATGGATTTGGTAATACATGCAAATAAATAAAAAAACATGGTAAATCGTAAAGAGTATGATCAAGCTATTGATTATCACGCCCTCCTCTGCCTGTGAAGCTGAGACAGAAAGCATAGCTATGTCCTTACAGTCAACGTTCCACTTGATTGTCCAGCCATGGGGTCGAAGTAAATCATGGACAGCTTCCAGAACAGTCTGCAACTTTTGTTTCTGACCAATTTCAGATTGCGTCACTTCTGCTACATTCAGTTTACGGTCAGCCAATTTTTCTGTATTTGAGGAAAGCAACAAAAAAAGAAACAGGCAATATCAGATTAAACAAGGAGCTGCGTGGGAATAACAACCACAGAATGGTGGGGATCAAAGCTGCGCTCTGATAGAATATTTTCAGCAGAGTAATTTTCCACTGAAAGCAAACCTTTCATCAAAGTGTGTCAGTTCCAATAAACCCTGTGATAGAAAACTGGTAAGGTCTGGCAGAACATGCTCGCCAATCAGGTGTCAAAATATATAAAAAAAAATATAAAAACTTTCAGACAGGCAACAAGTTCGTAGTAATACTTACTGTGCCTCCTCTTTTCTTTCCCTGCTGAAAAACATGTGGCACAAGGTAGCCTTCTCTACACAAGGGACTTCCACTAGTTCAATGGACTTTTCTAATAAGCGAAGTTAATTTAGGAAAAAATAAAAAAAAAAGTGCTTGGGTGGACATTTACTTCAGCTTAGTGAGATCTATTTCAGGTTAGCTGAAGGTCTAAAGGAATCTAAAGGAAAGCATGCCTTCTCAACTCATGAAGAGTCACAGATTTATAGTGACTTACTGGAACCCATTTAGAGAAATACGTTGGTACAATATGGTCATGTTGTCATGACATTGTCACATCATAGTTGATTAATTCCACAAATGAACTAAAGAAGCAAATTTTGTAAAAGGCCATTACTAAGATTTGAACTTTGTTTCTGTAATATAATTATTAGTTGCCAAATTCATAGACAAGCCAGTTCTTCTCTTCCTCTCCACTGTGGCCCTCCTGCCAAAGACATAGGAGCTGAATGTCCCTCTCACAAAAAAAGAAAGCTGTGGAAGGTGCAGAGAGTTCTCCAGCTGCCAGAGTGATGTAGACCACTCATCTGTTTTCTCCTTCCACTCTAGAGAGTCACACTCACTATGCTCCTGGGACTAGGAAATCAGGACTGGATCAATATATTCCAACTATATATTCAAGTATTTAAAACAAAAAAAGAAAATAACATACTTAATCAAAGTAGTTTTCACAAAATGGGATGGGCTTCAGAAACATTCCTAAGTTGTCAAGACATATTATTCCAATAATGAAAATACTTCTGGTCTCAAGTTCAAGAGTGTGTCCTCTAAACATTTTTCATAGCTGTGTATATTTTAAAACAACAGAAAAACAGAAGCATTTTAATAACCCAAACAGAAGAGATTTGTAATTTATCAATTCATGAGTACTTTTAACATTTTGAATGTTTCTATCAATCTATATTAAGAAATTTTTATCATTATCAAAATACTCTTAATAGGAAAAAAGTTCTTTAGCCAAGGCATCTCTGAGCCTTTCTTAAGCTGACTGCCAAAACACTTAAGTATTATTTTAAACAATCTTGGATTTTATTTTTTTTTTTAATAATCTGTCCTAGAAGATTCATTTGTTATGTTATTGTTCCTATCTACTCTCAGCCCAGGTGAACTTCCAGTCAGCAGGAAGAAATTTATTTCTCTTTACCCTGACACCATGTGCACCAAGCCACTCTAGCCACTCTCAGTAGCACAACTTGTACCTGTTGTGTTAAGGGGTGTAGCCAATTAACCGTTTTGGGTCTGGTAGGATTCAGGGTACTGAACTATCACAATCACAGATTCACCAATAACGCATTAACTGTCATGGGTCTGGTCAGATTCAGAGCACTGAACTACCAGAGTCACAGATTCACCAATAACATATAACCGCCCTTACTCTAGTTGCATTCAATGAGAACTACCACAGCTAGGAACAATGCACAAATTATTACAGCAACAGGTACACGGGTTCTTTGTATTGCTACTGATAGTTACTGTCTGCAAAAGCCAGCTAGCATGCATGAAATATACAAGTGCACAGCTTGGAAATTAACATGTTAAAAGGCACAAAGACTCTATAGAAATTTCTAAGTTTCTGCGGAGGCACACAGTATAACCAAGTGTTCAAATCTCACAATCTCACCCAAAGGTCCAAAGGTGTCCCAATGGGGGGGGGGGGGGGGGGGGGGGCAGAACAGAGGCTCAGCCCATTGACTGATCCCAGGAGTCGGGAGGTCCTCAGGATGGTGTATTTCCTCAGAATGGTGTATTCCCTAACATCCCCTCTCTCTTAGGCCAATTTATACTATTCTCTATCTTTTAGGTGGAGCCTGAGTGACTCTAGTCAAGCATATCTTACTTACGATTGGTAAAAATTTTTCCCGTCTCTGTTTAAAGGTATAGGCTCCAAGAAATTCAGAGTGCGTGCTCTGTGAGGGGTGGTCGCACTGTGGAGGCAGGTAGCTTTTGAGATGGAGGTGTGTTTTGGTATTATAATGATATTATAATGAGCAAAAGGAAACTAGGATACAGCGTTTGTCAAAACACGACAGGTCATTGGTTTAGGGTAGCAAAAAGTGCAGCTTATTGGTCTTGGTGTGCACAAGAACAATCAAGGCTCCACCTGGTCACAGAGCCTAGCTGTGGTGTCTCCACTCCACTCTATGCTCCGTACTGTTCCTTAGAGTTCCACCAGGTTCCCCCAGTGCAATAGCATCTAAGGTTGGAAGCCTAGGGAACGCTCAGGTAATGCAGCTATGACCTACCCTGAAAGCCTCTTCAGTGCTGTACATTTTCTTTAAAATGTGAATGTTAGTTTTATTTTTGTAGTTACTTTAGGCAATTGCACCACAGTACCTTGATAAAATTAACTAAGAAAGGAGCCCCACCTGAATCAATCTAACAGTCACTTGCAAATCTCATACTCCAAATAGCTTCAGAGTAAACCCACTAACAAACTGTTGTCTTTCATCTGCCCATCAAGACAGATCTTCTTGGAAACATCTCTCACATACAAGAAGTAGTAACTATTACTTGAGGTTTAATGATCTTGGTTTGTCAGCCCTTCCTGTAGGTATAAAGGACTTGTTACAAAACAGTGGGGTGACTTAATTGTGAGGCCTTAAGCACCAGAAGCACCACTAGCATGACATGCTTTGCTGCCTATTGCATCACTGAGAAAGTATGAAGTTAGATAAATTCAGGAATATACGTTTTGCTGAAGAAATCAAGGCACCACTGAAAAAATCATGTTGAGAGACTGGGGCTGAGTTGTGATGGATTCAGGCTAGGGGAAAAGTATTTGGTCTCCTGTCAGATGCCCAACAGTAAGAAAATAAAGAAAAGTCAGTCCAGTCAAAAGTCTCAGGCCTGCAAGATGTATATGATCACCTCTCCTCCTGTAGGATAAGCTAAGTCCAACTGTATGGCCATGTATGTACAGACAACTAAGCTCTTTCTACACATATGCAAGCCAGAGGGTGGAAATCAAGGCCTCCACAGACACGTTCCCAACAGCAAATGGCTTTTATGAAATAAATTACCACCTGCCCAAACACCGGCATGTAAGCACAGGAAGTACAGTTTTGCCCTCTTCTTATCCTCTAATGTCAGACTGATGTCACACACCAGTGTCTATCTTCAGCACTGAGACCAATTTGCAAATCCATTTGCAATACTTCACCCTGCATCCCAGAAAGGACTCAGAGCAATGCCAGCTCACCTCTTATTTCAAAGAGCTTCCAGAGAAGCAACAGTAAGAAGGCACACACCTGTGGTGATTTTACTCAGGTGGGCAGCCGAGGTTCACCACAGCTGTTCTCTCACTCCCCCTCCTCAAAGGGAAAGGGGGAGAAAATACAATGCAAAGGGCTCAAGAGTTGAAATAAAGACAGGGAAATCACTCAACAATTATCGTCATGGGCAAAACAGATTCATCATAGGGAGATTAATAAAATTTATTGCCTATTACTAACAAGCTAGAGAAGTGAGAAACAAAGAAAACAAACTAGAACACCTTCCCCTCCATTCACCCTCTTCTACCTCCACCCCCCAAAAGTGGAGTAGGCAAATGGGGGCTGCGGTCAGTCCCTGATGCTTCATCTCCACCATTCCTTCATGGTCAGTCTCTGTCCCTGCTCCATGTGGGGTCCCTCCCACAGGATGCCGTCCTTCCCGAACTGGTCCTGCGTGGGCTGCCCACAAACAACAGCTCTTCAAGAACTGCTCCCACATAGGTCGGTACCACAGGCTCTATCCATCGTGACCATACTGCTCCAATCTGGGTCCCCCACGGGCAGCAGCTACCCCCAGACCCCCTGCTCCTTTGCGGGTTCCTCTCCACGGGCTGCAGCTCTGGCCTGGGGCCTGCTCCTGCAGGGGCTCTCCATGGGCCACAGCCTCCTTCAGTGCAGGTCTACCTGCTTCACTGGGGGCTCCTCCACAGGCATGGAGATCTGCTCCACCATGGGACCCATGGACTGCAGGGGGACAGCCTGCTCCATCAGGGGCTTCTCCACAGGCAGCAGAGGAACTTCTTCTGCATGCCTGGAGCACCTCCTGCACTCACCTTGGTGGCTGCAGGGCTAGTTCTCACTCTTTGCTCTCCCAGTTGCTGTTGTGTAGCAGTTTTTTTTGTTTGTTTTGTTTTGTTTTTCCCCTTTTTTCTTAAATCTTCTCTCACAGAGGTGCAAAGAACATCACATATCAGCTCAGCTCTCGGCAGCAGTGGGTCCTTTTGGAGCTGGCTGAAACTGGCACTTATTTAACATGGGGCAGCTGCTGGATTCTTCTCACAGAAGCCATCCCTGCAGTCCCCCTGCTACCAAAACCTTGTCATGTAAATCCACAACACCTCAATGTTAGGACTGGCAAGGTAATTTACTGAGAGATTTATGTAACAGGGTAAGACTTCAGCTCCTTTTTCTGAATGCCTTTATGTAAGAGTACCAGAGCAATGTTCAACTGGAAATTCTCTGTGAGAGACAAAAACCACCAGATGCTATCCCAGACCTGGAACTAATTTGCATTCACACAAATACTCCTCAGCTAAACTAACAATACTCTACCTCACCACACTATGGCTGGATGGTCCCAGTTACAGTCTAACCAAAAAGTATTAGAAGTACTGTCATTTCATTCCTCAAGCTACTTTTAATGGCACGTAAATTGTTATTAACCAATTGTAAAAGCTTATGTTCAGCAAAACACTGCAAATCTTATTTAAGGAGCATATGCAGAAAATTCAGTAAGAAGCATCAGTTAGCACCAAAGGAATTAGCAACACCAAGTCCTCTTGCCCCACTCTGACACACGTATCCATAACCCAGCCCACTCTTGAAAACATAACATAGGCAGATGGCTTTCAGCTTACTTAGCTGTTTCCAAGAAACTGTGTGGATCTACATTGGCACTTGAAGCTTCAAGTCTCTTTGTTTGCTAAAAATACCCCTATAAATCAATGCAACTTCATTAAAGTTCTTCTCCATTGTGCTTCTTGCATAAGCACACATACCAACTGCAGAGATGTAAGGGGGTTGCAAAATCACAGTTGCTTAACTGAGTATATCCCCTCATGTATTATTTGCATAGAAGAGCACATTGTAAATATGTGCCTGGTGTCATGCATTCTCTTTTTTCCTTGTTTTTTTGTTGTTGTTTTTGTTTGTTTGTTTGTTTGTTTGTTTTGTTTTGTTTTGTTTTGTTTTGTTTCTCCCTTAAAAGTAATTCAGTTATGGCCTCAAGAATAGCTTTCGGTCCAAAAAGCTTTCAGGATCAAACTGCAGAAAAAATTTTGGGCCACATGTCTCCTGCTTGGTCTCCCGCTGTAAACACAAATTTCTTCACCTTTCTTCTGCCACATTTCAGATCTCTGGATTATTCTTAGTCCACAAATCAGCTACCTGAGACTCATCCCAATTTCCACCCCTTTTAGCAGTCTGCCTGAGAAGAACAGATGGAAAACCTGACAGTGTAGCTATCACTGAAACAAACGGTATCCCTGGTGAGATGCCAAGTTACTGCACAGACTCCCTACTGTCTGCAGCTTTGGAAGGGATCAATTTTGGACTCCTTCCAGTCTTTGGGGCCACCTTCTCTTGTGTAAACTCACCTAGCAACTTCTGCAGCACCTGCCCATCATAAAGGTCCTCTTCAAGATGTTTGACAATGATTCTCTCCTCCACCAGCACATCATTAATCCAGTCAATTAGAACCTGCAAGTACAGAAAGAGGAGACAAATGTGTAAAAAAAAAATACTGAAATATGTTCCTTTGAGCAGTAATCAGGAACAGAAATATATTCCATGAAATAACCAGGAATAGTAAACAGGAGGAGTAACCGTATTTATGTATTTCCAAGTTACAGAGAAAAAACAGAGATATTTTTGCTTTTTCTGTTTTTAATTCAGGTCTGGCAACATGGCAATCGTAGTGCCCTCTGTTTTTCCTCTTTAAAATGTCTCCTCATTCCACCAATGCTAAAGCAAATAGCAACTAGCAGCTCTACAGCAATCATCTTTGCTAGTATCTAACAAACCTGCTCTCCAAGTCCAAAAAATCCTGTCATCTGTTTTACACAATCAGCAGACCTGCCAGTAGAGAACAAGAGTCCCACAAACACAAAGGCTCCCAGCACTCCCACTGTCATCCCTATCCTGAACAGACATGAGTAGTAGACCAGGAAGAAGAGCTTCGGAGAGGAAACAGTGAATGCTCCCACTAATAGGAGCTAAACAGACCCACTAGATAGATCCTTGCCATTAAGCAAAAGGACTACGCATTTTATCTTCAGCTATTACAGAAGACTGTAATTAAAACTTTGGTTAACTGGGTCTGATAACCATTCAAAAATGTATGTATGTAATAGTCCTCTTATGCTGACCACCATAACTATAAAAATCATTGTCACCTGCAAAACAGGAATGAATGTAAAGAACTTTTAAAAAGAAAAGGAACTGAGTTAAGTTTTCCAGGTGCCAAAGATAATATTTTCCAAACAGTTACAGGAAAAAACGCATTGACTGTTTTAAGTTGGCAGGAATGTTTTCCTCCGATCAATTATTTGGAAAATCAAATTACTTGCAAAATAATATAGTTCTGTGGGAAGAGATGTAAAGTTGCTGCTAAATCCTTGATTCATAAGGGGAGAAGAGTATTGCCAACCACAAATGTTCAAAATACATTAAGGGGAGCTACGTTAAAAAAAATGAGCATCAACTAAAAAGTCTACAGTTTTTAATTTGCTTCACATACAACTTGTGGATGCTTTAAATTCACTTTCTGACTAGGCCCCATAATTCTGCATCTTTTTTGCAGTCAGGATAGCTAAGAACTTTTTGTTTTGTTTTGTTTAATATTCAAGACATTATGAAAAAAAGGTAAATAAAACACAGATAGGATTGCATTGAAACACACATGCGTTGGCAATCCTACAAACACGAATATTTGAGTATATTGGTAACATGGATATTTAAGTAATTCAGCCTACTTACTGAGGTTCACTGAGTCTACCAACTTCAAGGAAGCTTTGTTAGGCTTAATGTTCAAAAGTAAGTTCACAATCCAAATATGAAATTCTTATGCTTCATCTCTAACCTGTATCTTCAGCACTTACAAAGCATGCTGAAAAGTGCAGGGTTGAAACTCAGCTCTAAACAGCATAAGCAGCAAATTTTAGCTGGGTCATATGGCAACCAGTCCATCACAGAAAGCAAGGACCATCATCAATGCATATAGAGGTAACTCAAATCCTTTTTGCCCCCTACAGTGCACAGAAGGAGGAAAACTCTCAATAATAAAAATAACTCTAAGTATCAAAAGTGGTCCTCTCTACTGCAGGTAAAGGAAAGATAAAGTGACATCAAAAAATAGATGTGGATATAAAAGGATAAGCTCCACACCAGTTTAGTTGCTCTACTGCTGCCCTGTAATGTTGCAGGAGCCTTATCTATTACTTGGGTCATTCCCTCCATCAGACGGTCTCCTCTGTGTGGTTATAGTTACCACTGTTGTTTCGACATGTGCATCCAAGACCCATGCTCCCACACCCACCTAATGCCATTTGTTGGGCAGGGGTATCATCCAATTTATACAGAATCACAGAATCATCTAGGCTGGAAGAGACCTCCAAGATCACCTAGTCCAACCTCTAACCTAACACTAACAAGTCCTCCACTAAACCATATGACTAAGCACTACATCTAAACCTCTTTTAAAGACCTCCAGGGATGGTGACTCAACCACTTCTCTGGGTAGCCCAAATTAGTTCATTAGCCTGAAAACTAGTTCACTGGAGATTATAGCCAGCAAAAGTTAAATGCAAGAAGATGCAGTCTAAATAAAGCAGCAGAGTTCTGCTCTGCAGGTGGGAAAACACAACCACATTTGAAGAGAAAACTCCAATTAGCTATTTTTGTCTCTTTCAATCTTTTTCAGAAGACGGACATTTATGGTAAATGGTTGGAGAGAGACATGAGACAAATTAGTAAAGGACTGCCTTATCTGAAAAACAATGAGAAGAGGAATGCTATTGTTGGCCTTGAAAACTATTCACCAGTGATACAGAAAAGCAACTCCTAAGTAATGAGGTATTTTCTTGTCGTAGATCATCTCAGAAGAGATTTTTGAAGTCTTTCAATAAAGTGACCACCCAATTCCAAAATTCCAAAAGCAAGGCTTTTGACACCGTCTCCCACAGCATTCTCCTCAAGAAACTGGCTGCTCTTGGCTTGGACTGGCGCACGCTTCGTTGGGTTAGAAACTGGCTGGATAGCCAGGCCCAAAGAGTCGTGGTAAATGGAGTCAAGTCCAGTTGGAGGCCAGTCACTAGTGGCGTCCCCCAGGGCTCGGTGCTGGGGCCAGTTCTCTTTAATATCTTCATCGATGATCTGGACGAGGGCATAGAGTGCACCCTCAGTAAGTTTGCAGATGACACCAAGTTAGGTGCGTGTGTCGATCTGCTTGAGGGTAGGAAAGCTCTGCAGGAGGATCTGGATAGGCTGCACCGATGGGCTGAGGTCAACTGCATGAAGTTCAACAAGGCCAAGTGCCGGGTCCTGCACCTGGGGCGCAATAACCCCAAGCAGAGCTACAGGCTAGGAGAGGAATGGTTGGAGAGCTGCCAGGCAGAGAAGGACCTGGGAGTGATGGTGGATAGTCGGCTGAATATGAGCCAGCAGTGTGCTCAGGTGGCCAAGAAGGCCAACAGCATCCTGGCTTGTATCAGAAACAGTGTGACCAGCAGGGCTAGGGAGGTGATCGTCCCCCTGTACTCGTACTCGGCTCTGGTGAGGCCGCACCTCGAGTACTGTGTTCAGTTTTGGGCCCCTCGCTACAAGAAGGACATCGAGGTGCTTGAGTGGGTGCAGAGAAGGGCAACAAAGCTGATGAGGGGTCTGGAGAACAAGTCCTACGAGGAGCGGCTGAGGGAGCTGGGCTTGTTCAGCCTGGAGAAAAGGAGGCTCAGGGGTGACCTTATTGCTCTTTACAGATACCTTAAAGGAGGCTGTAGTGAGGTGGGGGTTGGTCTGTTCTCCCACGTGCCTGGTGACAGGACGAGGGGGAATGGGCTTAAGTTGAGCCAGGGGAGTTTTAGGTTAGATGTTAGGAAGAACTTCTTTACCGAAAGGGTTGTGAGGCATTGGAACAGGCTGCCCAGGGAAGTGGTGGAGTCACCATCCCTGGAAGTCTTTAAGAGACGTTTAGATGTAGAGCTTAGGGATATGGTTTAGTGGGGACTGCTAGCGTTAGGTCAGAGGTTGGACTCGATGATCTTGAGGTCTCTTCCAACCTAGAAATTCTGTGATTCTGTGATTTAAAAAAATCACCTGAAATTAAGCTGAAACTATCATATGACAATCAAATCCCCTAATATGAAGATGCTTCATTTCCCTAAGCCCTCAAAAGCATTGTTAAATATGACTTAGGATGCTAAACTATTTGAAACCTGTACTTAACATGTTATTTTCTCCTGTGCTGAATAGTATTGAAGTCAAAATCCACAAAATGCCAAGGAATTAAAAACAAAAGTCTAGAAGTATCTTCTAATATAGGAGCCAACATCTTATTTCCAAAAGTTTAGGTACAGAAGAATTATGAAGCAGCTTTGGAAATATTCTCATATGGGTATAGATTGTTTAAAAAGGGAAATACTTACACTATGTAGTACTTAAATGTTTCAGAGAAATCTAGTACTGAAAAAATTTTGGGAAAAAAGTACATAAAAGGATACAAACGATACGAGGTCTAGCCATAATTATTTTTTTTAATAGAGTAGCACCTGAATGAAAGAAAAATACCCTAAAGACTGTTCTAACTTTAGTATTCAGACTACAACTCCAGCTCTGGTGGGAAAACAAATTTGTAATTTATATTTAAACAAAAAAAAAAAAGTTTTTATACCGTCCTTGAAGAGTGACAAATGTTGCAACTTAAAACAAACAAACTCCACACACCCCCGGTTTTCCTGCTGTAATTCTTAATTTCTTGCGTGTGTCTTAATCAGGAGCCTGGAAAATCTTTCTGCACCGATTTTTATTTTTAACTTTTAATTTTTGCAAGGGATGTAAAGCACCATTTTGCTTATTGAAATGACTAACACACAGAAATGCATTATGACTCTTTTTTCATGGAGAGTCAATGCTCCAGCTCTTTACAATTGCTCCTTCATGCAAAGACAGAAGCAGAAAATATTCAATAACCTGGATTTCTAAAAATTTAAACCGTTTCATACAGGCACAGAGTGGGAAGCAGACATAAGGTGAAGCCAGAGTTTTTCCTGTGTGTGAAAATATGCTTAACTTGGATCTCTCTGGCCTCAAACTCCTCTACCCATTCCTTCACATCTGTGTGTCTGTACTTTACGTATCTTCACTTCAATATTAACTTCTAAGGTAGGGCTATATTTGCTGCCTTTAAAATGTGTGTAAGAGATGCATTGCAGGACTGAGGAATTGCTTGACTGCAAAGCCTGTTGTCCCAGTGTCAGCCCTAGCACCATGCTTCTCCTTACATGCACTGGCTGGTGAAACCACCACCAGATCCCATATACAGCTAACGATCTTGAGTTCACCTCAGCCTCACCTTGTTCAGTACTTGCAGGCTCACAAAGTAGCACACTGGTACATGGAAATGTTCGTTATGTCTCTTAATTAGAGCACACTTTTATGAAAAGCTATTTTTCTATGAATTTTTCATAGAATCATAGAATGGCCTGGGTTGAAAAAAACCCTTAAAGATCATCTAGTTTCAACTCCCCTGCTCTGGAAAGGGTTGCAAATCACTAGAGCAGGCAGTATAGTATTTGGGATTAGCAGTGATTTTAAAACTTTTATATATCCCTGTGTCCTCAAAATCATGCCTGTCCTTTCACACATATTCACACTCATAGAAAACATCTCTGAATTGCATCAAATGCTCAGACACGTGTTTGTAGTTGTAAAATTTCCAGTGATGCTTTAAATTCTGACACATCCACTTATTACATCCTTTTTTGGCCAAATACATATGCCTGATTTAATGAGCCATACTGCATTACTAAACACTGTGTTTAAAACTGAAATTTTCCGTGAGGCAGAAAGCTCTGAGAAAAGAGTGGTAGAAATCCAGAAGGAAAAATAAGTCATCTGCCTGGCCTATTTAGTTTTTAATCCTCACGAAATGGGTTTTTATATCAAACTTCACCAGCTCCGTGAAGTATTTTATTCTGCAGGTTTGCTACTGCCATAGTGGCGAGGCACATTCAGAGTGAATCTGCAGAGTTCAAGGGTATAAGGACCCCACGGCCGCTCTACAGATTAATGAACAAAATGGAAAACAAGACAAGCTGCATGAATGCATCTGGCACAATGAGAAAATGGGAACCCCAGTCACAAAAACAGCAAAGAAAGGAAGCCCTGATTTTAATGACCCAGGGAGAATTAGGAAGCACAAATCAAAAGTATGAAGGTTTAAGTGACTTCAGGGTTGAACATATAAATTAATATTAGAAATTCTTACTCAGGTCCGGAAACTGTTGAATAAGTACAAAGTACTGGCCAGCTGCAAACAGAGAGAAGGCTTCTTGTTTTTAAAGGCAGGCCTTTGAAAGAGCATACAGGAAACAAGATTTCATTTGGTCACACATGAAACCTTACCAAAACAGCTTCATTTTGGTTTTCTCTTCACCACAGTGAATTTTAAAAAGCCGTAAGTGTTGACATTGAAAAGGTGGTAATTTATTGGAAAGTAACTTATTTACTACAAATTCAGAATGCTTACACATTTCAGATAGTACCTAGAGCAGAAGTGTTTGATCCATGCAAAGTTTAGACATTGAAGTTTAGCTTTAAGGGCCAAAGGTTGTTGCAGCATCAGTTGATCTTACCAAGTCTCTGATCTTACCAAGTCACCTTGCAACTCTTAACTTGCTGTCTTTGGTCAAGGTAAGGCATTTACTAACAGAATCCAATTTTTGCAAGCTCCAATTGTATACTTTTGGATTCAAATGGTAAAAGCATATTGTATCTATCAAAATACATGAGAAAAGCCTAGGGAATCTGCCACTTATGTTGGTGGCATAATTGTCAGATCAGAAATGTATGAGTATATTTCTAAGATTCTGATTCAATTCCTACAGCCTATTAAGTACAACTATGTTTCGGATCTTCTACCTCAGTCACATCTGAGCCAGAAGGGGATAAAAAAGATTCCTTCTACCTTTGCATCCCATACACAAAGAAAAATCCATGAACAACAAGGAAAGCACACACAGATCAGCCTCCTAAGTTTTGAACACATTTAAAAAGAGAGCTAGAAGAGCCCACCAACACTCTTTAGAATTAGCAACATGGATCAGCTAAGGTATTATAGGTATTAATGGAAACTGAACTGTAAACAGATTTGCAATAACATAATAGCAAACTAGACTTGATTCTAAGTATCACAGACATTGTTTCTTCTTGTTTGCTCCAGATACATCACAGGATACACTTCAGGATCCAGTCACAAAACAGCCCAAATGCAAAACTCAAACTCTTTCATTTAGTTGTTCTCTTGTCACTTAGCAAATATTGGATGATATGTAAAAGAAGCTCACGTATTTCAGACACTAGAAACAGAGTATTTTGTGAGTAAATTATTTATACTATACATATAAATAACAACACATCTTTTCCTGATCTGAATTTTCAGCTTTGGGTCTGTCTAGCCATGTCCCAAACTGCATTTGCATGCAGAGCAAACAAGGCCATGCAGGGAACTTATCTAAACAAATATGAACATATCACTTCATAGTGACAAATTGTGGTGAACTATTTTTAGAACACTGTCAATGATGATAACAAACAACACTTTAAGGTGTAATTTTAGTTCCTAGTGATTTTAATATGAGCAATAGGATTTAAAGAGTGTATTTTTGCATCCCCAACAAAGCAGCCTTCAGTGAGGGGATTTACTCTATATTTGCTTTAAGAAGAACGAGTTTTGTTTTTTTTTTTTTTTCCTTTTGGATTCTTCATCACCACGGTGTTACACAGTTTGAATCCCAGCAGCTCTGTCAAAATCGCTTCCAAATGCTCACAAAAGCTTACACCAAACAATTCACTATGCTTATAATTCCTATGACACCAGGCTAGTAGAAATTCAAACAACATTTTGCAGAGACAAAGAGGTATTAAATCAGTGTCAGCAACAGATATCTCTGCTTCCTTTCTGCACTGAGTTCTATCTACCCCAACTGCATGTGATTGACAGGGGAACAGAAACACTCAAAATCAGTGATGGCAAACCATTGGCATGTCTTACTCTGGTGTTGAAAGAGATTTGGGCTGGCACCGATGAAACTATGTTATACTGCCAAATTTGAAGAGGCATCAGGCTCTGTTGCTGCTATTGATACATATTTCCCTCTTTGAGGGAAAAAGAGAGAACTACTTTGAAATGCAACAACCTCAATCTATTCAATTCCCTGCTCCTTGCGAGGCCATGGAGATCTTTGATTTCAAGCTCTGTGGGGCAGACAGTCTCTTCTCCTGGCTGCTGCTGTATAGTATTAACATGGCTAATTCTCATCCAGCACTGGGGCTGCCAGAAAATTTCATTAACCACTGAGGAACACAAAATTAGGAATAAATTGTTCATTTGCTTGTATTACCCTCATTCTGTGGCATAAAACAGGTTTTGCCAACATGATTCAAACCTCTCCTTGCCTTACAGATTCACAACAACATAGTGTGAAATGTTTTTCTAACTACATCCTTGTAAAAACTCAACTGCAGAGAGGTATGCAAACGTTCAGCAATTACCTAAATTACATAATTTTTCAAGTAGGCACTCTGCAGGACACATCTCTCTCCTTGGAGGATGATCCCAAGGAAACATTGTGAAGTTACATGCTGTTCCCTGCACCAGCTGCTGCAGTTTAATTGGTAATAAGGTACCCTCACTTCATGCAAGTGCAAACTGGCGTACTGAACCAGAGCCTGGTCCTGCAATGCACTTCAGGCACTCAGACACAATCCCTAGTCCTGCTCTAAGTTTGATTTTCATTCCTTCTGAAGGTTTTCAGCCTTTCAAAAAGAAAAACATAACCTTGTTAGACTGTGACATCCAAGAAAGACTCACCACCTTATATTAAATTCAAAAGCAAAATTTCCAATTTAAAAGCAATTATAATTTCAGTATCAAGTCTCCTGTATCACAGAGTACATTTGGTTTCTTCACTGCAGAAAATATGGTTCAACTGAATTATTCATGGTAATATTACCGCTCCACTAGCAAAGAAACCACAGTGTACTTTGAAAGAGTGGTGCAAGACCACTGTACATTTTGAAAGAATTAATGGATCTAGGTATTAACAAAGAAAGAATGTGCAAAAAAATTAAAAACACACTGTATTCCAGGTAAATTAGAATAACAAAGAAATTTGAACACAGCTCCTTGCTAAACCCTATTTGATGTGGTTTTGTAATCCTAAACATGTTATTGCACTGTTAATAACAGATCATTGGGCTTGTTTTAAAGATCTAGCAGGTGAACAGTTTGCTGAGGCATTCTGCGAAGCATATGCTTGTAGACAGAGGACATGACAGTATCCTAAAAGGAATGTGCCACAGCTCACTCCCCTGTCTGGAGTGGGTAAACACTAGCCAGATTTTTCTGACCCACCTAGCCACAGTTGAACTGCTGTTTCTAAAACATACATATATATATATATAATTTTAATTATTAAAAAAAATAAAGAGGAAGTGTACCGGGAATTATGACATAAGCACAAACCCTTTTGGGGAAGAGATCATATCTGTTCGGAATTGCCAGCACTTCTGTTTCTGCCCAAGCTTTCACTATGCTAATTTCAACAACCTGCCAGATAGAAAAGGTTCTCCAAAATAGCAATCCTTCAAGACCAAACCCTCCATCATAGCTTGCGGAAACTACAAGCACTGCCAGGAGGGAAGAAGCCACACCTCATGTCAGCACAGCTGGGGGCACATTATCACCAGCACCTTGGGCAAGTGTCTCCAACAACAATACCGACTCAGGATGCTCTGGTCCCTGCCCAAGACTACAAGTAAACTAGGGACTTTCTACCTCCCTGCCACATAAACACAGACACAGCAATAACCAGGGAAAAAGAATCATGAGAGGCAGAACCACACAAAACAAAACAAAGTCACTTTGCAGTGCTGTTGCTCAGAATGTAGAGTAGATATAATTCTCTGTTCCAAGAAGCCACTGAAAAAAACGTAACCGAAGTTCTAGAAGACAGTAGGCTCTTTTTCACAAATCTTGAGTTATCCATTGTTAAAGTAAGAACAGTAGGAATTGCACAAAAGATAATCAGAACAAATTCATGTTTAATAATTTTTGAGAAACTAAATTATCAAGTTGTGAGTTAGCAAGTTCTCATGAAATTCAAAATCATTGTTTTGCTCAATGCCTTATTCATACACAATGGGCAGAAAGTAGACATTAGCTAAGGTGTCCATCAGTTCACTCAGCTGTTTGTCTCCATCCATGCTCTGGAGATCAGTATGCTATTCAGGATGAAAACTGAAAAATTCTAACGGCTTTAATTAATAATATATAGGACCAACCTTCTTTACCCTTTTTCTACTTTTTTTTTTTTAAAAAAAAGAAAACAACAGAGTATAAAGGAAGAAGAATCTCATTTCCAACCTTCCTATAACATCATAGGTCTCCTTAGTCTACCCTACCATGTGCTTGCTCATTTTACATGTAGTCCTACTCTTTCCTTCCCAGAAAACTCTCTAAATCTTTCCAAGGCTCCTTTCATGTCTTTGTAGAGAGGAAGAACCTACATTTATGTGCAATGACTACAGTAGATCAAAGCTAAGTATTGATCCTCCCTTTAATAATCACAAGGATGTAAGTGGATAGCGGAGCTCTATTTCATGGGTGCTCTGACATTCAGGGTTTCTTGTTTCTCTCATTGTTGCTTTTAGCCCTACCAACAGCATCCTTGTTTGTCTCCTCAGTTTTCACAGATGTACTTCAGTTACAAGTTGTTCCTCCTCATTGTATTCATGGTAACCAGCTTGTAAATGGCTCTGGCTCAGTGGTTAAAGATCTGAAAAAAGACCAAGTACTGATATCCTACCTTGATCAGTTCTTTGAACTTGGGGTCTTCTTTGGAGTTAGGATCAATCATAGTGCGCTCCTCATTCTCCTCTGTCCAAGTGAAATGGGAAACGAGTTAGATCAAATATACATTGCTGAAATACTGCAACAATTACTATTCATGAAGTGACCTGTCAGCTGATTAAGAAATGACAGTGCCCAGTCATCACCCTGGCAAGAGAATATCCAATGATCAAGTATTAGGGTTTTTTTTTAACAGTCAAACAAAGATAATACGACTTCCTAAAAATAAATTGTTTCCACTGACCTCCTCCAAATCAGATCCTGCTCTGTGTATGCAGAATACATCAGAAAAATCACCATTCTCTATACTGCAGGGCATACTAATACTAACAAACCAAAAAGGGCAGCCAATTACTTTCCTCTTTCTCCTCAATTTGTATGTAGTTTGTATTTGAAAATATAAGGATATTTTCCAAACTACTCTACCTTGAAAAGTAAAGCAAGCTTATGGCACTGCACTTAGTGCAGCTGCTGAGACCCAGACTGACAGTCTGTGCTTCCCTAAAACTTGACACGTAGCAAGGGTCACACACATGTGGCCCTGGGTGCAGGAACTGCTTAATCTCTGGGTAACCCAGAAAATGAAAATTACCCCAATTTACATCAGTTCTGCTTATGTGTGCCGGAAGGACATAAAATATATCTCTCAGGTATACAGTCTTCTATTTCTTCTGTTACTGTGGGATGGCAAGATGTGGAAAATGCTCTCCAATGGCCAACCATTCAACTACAAGAGGTAGGAATGTAAAGATTAACTTTTAGAATGGATGATTTCATACTAAAAAATAGGTAGAAAAATCAACTTTAAATCTGTAAAGCTAACAACCAAACAGCTTTTGGCAGCTTTTTTTATCTTCCCAATAGCATGTGTGAATATATGCATCACATTCAATGTTTATATGCTCTTGTAGTTATGTAGTTATGTATATCAGTATTTAAGAAACAGTTGGAACAAGTGTTGTATTTTAAATTCTGTTGCTTGCTTTCAAGTAGTAGACCTCTCTCCCTGCACCCTTCATTTTAGCTCCTTTAGTAGTTAAGTGACAGCTGTTATCAAGGTTGGATTTGTTCAAGTGGAGAGCAAACCTTGGCTACTACACAACAGGAACACAAGAACAGGTGGTAGTGTCAAAACCGAATGAGGAGATCCACATGCCTTCAGCTAAAATAATAATTTATAGACCCTGTAGATTTATCTTTTGATGAGTCTAGAGAGGCAATTTGAAATCCTATATTCCATTTGATTTCCCAATTCCTTCCAACACGATGACAAGGGAGGGTCTTGGGTATGACCACAGATTGGGCCATTGCTACTTTGCATAGAGGAAATCTTCAAAATCTGACAATGACCAATATACCATGACTTGCTAATACAGTGCTAGATCTCACTGCTCTCAGGTGGGAAACATGACCCTCGCAAATCACAAGGCAAACTATACTATCCTACTGGGTTACCTTAGGCTTTTCCCAGACGTTTGGGTTTGGTATTTTGCAGGGCCTTTAATATTAATAAAAATAAGACCCTTTTATCTGAACACTCTTGACAAATTTCCACAAATCTAGGAAGACACATGATTTCTTCAGCTGTTTTGTTTTTTGTTCTTTTTTTTTCCTCCCTTGTTCCTTTATTTCCTCATTACCCCCTGGGATGAGTCAGGCACTCTAGCTATAAGGAAGTGACACCCAGTACACATCCAAAAAGCTGCAAACTGAAATCCTGAACAAGACCCGTAAGGGTATACAATTCATCATGAAGTTTTGCTTAAGGATCACCAGTGGTCATGGCTTTGCATGACAGGTCTTCAAAACTGATTTTATTATTTGCCACCATGACAGCTTGCTTCAGCTTGCTTCAATTAATTCTGTAGGTTAAGGAAGTTATGTCCAGGAAAGAAAAAAAATATTTTTTTTTCCAACAAGCTTTAAACACTTACTGCTATTACATTATGTTGCTGCTCTTTAATGGACTTGGCAGGGAGGGGAACTGGAACTTGAATACCTGCCTTCTTTCTATAAAGCATTCCTCGTTTTACATATTCCCATATTATTGTTTTCAACAAAATAAATGTTGATTTGTTCATTATCAGGTCCCACTGTGCTGCAACATCACTTGCAAAGTGCCAGCAGTAACCAAAGTCAGAACCTGGCATCCAGCTGTTAACAAAAGTGTAGCACACACATTGAGTTGAGGCAGTTTAATGGTTCTATAGGAACCACAACACACACTTCTGCTACAGACTTTCTGTCAGTTGATCCTTCAGTTTTGCATCTATATGTGGAAAGATACTACTTCCTTACCAAAGAAGGATGTCGAAATAAAGGACAAATAGAGACTGAAATGCAACTAGACAATGGATTAACGACACTGAAGCAACTCTTAAATAGACAAACTCAGCAGTATTTTCCATCTAATTCTTTGCAAATCCCAATTTTCTATGTTTTCAGGATGGCCATAGAAAAATTCAAGTCCTCTGCCAATTCCTTGAGCAAGACTATTTTCTTCTACGCTTACTTAAGTGTAGCTGCATAGGTGGCATTGCTCTTTAAATTCCATTTTAGCATCTCTATTTCCTAGTCTATGTCTATATACAATGATTCTCAATTCTCTCAATTTCAACTTAGCCATCTATATTCAACAAATAAGAAGTGGATATGGAGTCACAGTGGCAGCCTTCATTAATAATAACATAGTTGAGTTCTGTAGCATGAATACTATACCTAAGAAAGTATCTTCTGGATGCATGTCCACAGTGCTTGGATTCATTGGTGCATTGATTGCATTTTTACCCTCTTCTTGCAGGTCACTCACTGAGGAGAAGGAAAAAACAGAAAGAAAGATTGTAATAAACGCAAAGTTTCTGTATATGTAGGGGTAGAAGACATAGTAAGAACAAACATCTGGTAGATCCATTTCAAAATGTGCCCAAAGTTTATGGAACGAAGAACTGCAGCTAGAGTAGAAAATAAATTCAACAGAACATCCTTCTATAGCTAATAAAACTGAGCCACCAGACTACCAGCTGAAAATATTTTGCAAGAAACTCGATCCTATTGTAAAAGCAGTGTCAGAGTGCTTGTTTCTCTAGAATGGAGGCACGTAAGCTTTGTCTGCAGAATGGCCCAGATCTACAGCAGACAGCAAACTGTAAAACCAAACTCACTTTCTGATACCACCACCATCACTCATTACCACCTTTTACAACTGCAGAACACCAAGAACTATTTGCCACTGGCCTCGTTAAAAGCCTCAGAGAATCCCAGGCAGACCTACCAAATGATGAAAACGTATTTAATTTTAGCATTGCAACTGGCTGAAGATAGATATTGCATGGTCTGGTGAACACAAATTTGGAATCTTTCAAGCTCCCAAATGTACCACTCAGTAACAGTTGGGCAAGTCAGCAGAGTATGCTGCATCAATGAAATGGATATTAAAATACTTCCCTACATGTTGCTACATGGGAGAAACTGAATTTGAGTAAAAATTAAATAAATAAAAATTGTTTAGTATTATAGAGCTCAACAGTAAGAAAATCAGTAACAGTACTATAACATTTCTACACTCTCCACGGTCTGGTCTATCTCCCCCTAAACTCGGATAGCAACTACTTATTATAAGGCAACCTATTAAAATACATGCATCTGAAGCAGGAGATAAAAGGAGACTGCAGTAACCCCATCTATTCAGTCACAGGTCTGCGTTAGCACGGACTAAAATCACATGCAGAAGCACTGTTGTATTTCAGTCTCCTTTGGGAGAGGGGTCCAAGTCCCATATTCTTTCATGGGTAAAGCAAGGATTTCCAGACACATAATTATAAGATCTACAAGGGAAGCTTCTGTGGGGAGGGGGGGGAGGGAAGCAAAGGATGGCAATTAACTAATACTCACAGTGTGCTAATAAGCACTTTTGTCAAGAATAGTCAGCATTCCCCTTTCCTGTTTGAAAATCAAATCACAGACTAATCATACGCATGCATTCTGCAAAGGTTACAAAATCCTGCATAAGTACTCACTTTTTTCCAGCTCAATATTAGTGGAAAAGATAGCAATCCTACTGTCCCAGAAGAGGCCAGGAACAACAGCATACTGCAGTCCCCACTCCTCCTCTCACAGATACTTGAAATGAAGGCACTTAAGACGAGTTAGTACATCTCTTAACTCCATTTTGAAGATATTAGCTAGTTCTGTTTCACAGCATGATACTGAGCATGACTAAAATCCTCAATTACGAAAAGCTGTTCCTATGCTCTGCAAGCTGCAAACACCAGTCTTGCATTTTGAGACCTTACAGCTTGCGAACTGTGCTGAAGAGGCCAGTCAGAGCTGAGGTGGCACAAAGCATGGGGGCAGGGGGCCTGCCAGCCACCAGCACAGCTGCTTTCTGTATTGTACTCCTTTTGAAAAGGGAAAGGAGCAGAACAGGGTCTGCAGGCTGAGATTTAGCCTCCTGAATAAACATCATTATTAGCAAAGCTGTAATTGTACCTTTTCTGCATTCGTTCGTATTTTTGGAACGTTCTCCAACCAAAGGTCAGGGAGCTAAGAGACATCACACATCAGACCAAACAGCTTTCACAGTATGCCTCACCCTGCCCTGCTTGCACTTGCCAAGTTAGAGCTTCTTCCCTCAAGCAGCTCCTGCACTGTGATGCCAACAGGAATACAGCCACAAGGAGGCATAAGGAAAGTTGTGTGGGAAACAGACATTAAAGGGGAAGATTTTTGAAGTACTCTTAGGTCTATAAATGCCGAAGTTCCACTTAAATTATAATTCCTTATAGATGTAACTTCCTTTTCATTATTAAAGCACTTCTGTCATTCTGGGAATGCCTAGTGTTTGGTAAGGTCAGAGCATTGGTGTACCTAATGTTTTGCAAATGCAGAAGAGAGCTGCTGAGCTCCTCAGGGCAGTGAATGCACGGTATTGTCTTCAGTGCATGCTACATAAATAAAATACTGCATACATTTCAAGCCAGACTAATTTTAAATGCAGTTAAACTGTTTTTATTCCCAAATGTTCATTTAAGATGATACATTTTCCCCCCTTTTTTTTTAATATCAAAATGATCTCCACACTCTTCCTAACACAAATACCTTGTTTCTGAGCAATTTACTAAACCAAAAGAAAACATCAAGACGGATGTGTGCCCTAAGCCCCCTCCCTCCAGTCACTCACGACATGAAGAGCCACGTAAAACCCTTATACTTGCCTTCAGATCCAGCAAGACTTGTCTAGAACAAGAGCAGAGCATCCTGCCCTACTGCTAACAGCAAAGCAAAGCCGCTTTGGTAGAAAGCCTTCCAGTGCTTGCTGCCCAGAAAGCCCTAGCCACAGAGAGCCCATACACCATGTCCTAAGCTTATGAAGAGGTTCTTGCTGGAAACATGATCTGTAATACCTCCTTTTTTGCGATGTTTACACAGGAGCCCTGCCATTTCAGCCCCCCAGCACCTGGAGGTCCATCACACACATCTGCAGATGAATTGCGTGGGCAGTCTGCGTGCTGAAGGGGCAACAGCAACTGGATGAGGGGCTGACACCTCGATGCTGCCAGCCCCAGCTTAATTCAGGCAGGGTGACACTGACATGGGAGGAGACACTCAGATGGCCTCCCAGCTGTCAGGCTGGGGCAGGAGCCACAGAGGAGGGAGCAAGCAGAGCGCTGCTGCCAGCCAGGATCCTTCCTATCCCCGTCACTTCTGCAGATGACCACGTGCTTGGCTTGGCCTGCTGCTGCCTGCCTCAGGGCAAGTACAGAGACAAGTCCTTTCAAGACGGCATTTTGTGAGGATAGTGAAAGCCCCCTTCATCCTCTGACCAAAGCATGGCCAGGTTCCCCACCCTGACAGCCTGCCCCAAGGACACGTTGGTTCACACAGCAACAGTCAGCATGCAGAAAAGCAGTCATGCTCAGGAGTATAAATCTGCCCAGGTATTCTCAGTACCTGTCAAACTCCAGAACCTTTCCATAATGCATTTGAAGAAATGCTAAGGACCTTTTCCCTGCTCGCTGCCCCCAGTACTCACTTATCTCTGTCGAACAGACAAAGAAACAAGAGCAGTAAAAGGAAAGTGCCCCACATCATTAGGAGAAAAAACAGAGAATCCAAATATAAGCAAATGGAAACTGATAAACAAACAAACAAACAAACAAACAAACAAAAACTTAGCCAGGATGGAGCAAGAGGTACATTTCTGAAAAGAACCTGAATGATGCTTTAATGCAACACATCAAAGAATGTGTTTCAGCCCATGCTTCACAAACCCAAATGATGTACTCCAAATGATTAGACTGATGCCAATACACCTAGTTTGGCAAACACCAACTTCTCCTACTTCGTAACAGCCACAGTGATTTTAGCTGTAAGGCTTACACTGGACGCTTACAGGGAAGGATCCATCTATGCAAAACGGCATTTTACTGCGAGATCAGAGCTCGGCTTGCATACCAGGTTTCAGCCACGTTAAGTCCCCCATGACACATTGCTGCGCCTTGCCTGCTCTCCACCTGCCTGTTTGCAGGAATTCTTCTTTTCCTCTGCCCTTTTCTGCAAGAAACATTTTCTCCTGTTGTTCTGGAGCAATTCTTTGTATGCTCTCTAAATGAGATCTGAGTAAAACATCTTTCTACAATGCCCCATAATTCTATTTCATAGGTCAGTCAGGGAAGCTGCAGCAGGGGAAGACAGCAGAGGTAGTTTGAGTACAGACTGGGACAGCAATCACTTAGTCCAGACCGGTTCCAGTCGATGCGGATCTGTTGCTCCAGGCTGGTTTGATCACTCCACCAGCAGATGTCTCAGTGCCAGCACATTTCCTGCGAGCAGCCCCAGCAACCCGGGAGAGCTCTCCTGCCTGCAGATGGACCTCAACCCACCATGACCCACCACAAGGCCCTGCTGAATGGTCACAGCTTTAACACTTTAACACTTGCAGACAGTCTAATGACTCTGCCATGAACCTGCACAGGGTGGGCCAGGTGTAACCACGGCCTTGGAAAGACCTCTGGCAGAAATAACAGGGACTTCTCCCAGACGTCTGTTACAGCCTGCCTCATTTCTGGCTTGGGATCCCCTCTCTGAGCTGATCCTCACTTAGGAGGCAGCGCCAGTCCTCTGAACCACCTCAGGACCGTGGCAGCCAGCACTAGCAACATCCAAGTGCAAGGTGGGATGGGCAACTGGCCAAGGTATTCAGCAACAGCCTTGATCTTCTCCCTAAACCAGAAATTTAAATTCACACCTAAAAGGTCACTTCTTGACCAGTCCCCTGGAAAGCAGCAACGGTTCCTGGAAGCTCTCCAATGTTTTAACAGGCTCCTGGCAGTATTGGCAATCAACATGGTTTAGTCACAGTGGCAGTTATTGTGGCCTTTCCAAAAAATTAATAAATATAATGAGCAGATCGTATACACACATGCTACACAGTATAACATCTTTAAACCAGGTAGGCTGCCTCGGTGCATGGAGTACAGGCAAACTGCAGCAATTAGCTGCAGAAAGCTGGAAGCACCACCAAGGCTGTTGAGTATTTCTCACAAGTAGGGAAATAAATGATCTTTAAAGTCAGCAGGAGCACTGTGACAAGAAGAAAAGTCCCTGCTTTCTCCTTTTTATAAGAAAGAGCAAGCCATTGTCAACTTATTGGATCCTTTCTACCTTCACTCTTAATAATATTAGTATGATTTAAAAAAAAAAAAAAAAAGTACATAGCGCAGCTCACCTCTTAAATCTTTACTGTTCACTGCTTTGTTACTAAAAAGTTGACCACAAGCTTCTGCCTCTTACAAAACCAAATGCTACTTAATTTTAGCTCTAGTTATTTCTGACTGCAGGGCTGAATCTCACCCCACAGAAAGCAGCAGCTGCTGTAGTGCTCATCATGGGACTGTGGATATGGTGCTTTCCTTTGTTATACATGGAGTGGTAATTCGTGTCGAGAAAATGGTTGATATTAATAAAGAAGAGGGAGATTTGGGAATGTGGCCATGGGGGTTGGAAAACCCCGTGATTGAAATAACATTAGACTCTTAACGACGAGGCCATCAGGAATATAAAAGAGTTTAGAGGGAACAAAGAAGGGTGATTCAGGAGACTCCATGCAGTCTCAGGGTTTCTTGTTCTCCAGATGCTTTCTTGTTCTCCAGCCGTTAAGGTATGGATGTTTCTGGGTGTTTGCTGTTGTTGTTATATGCAAGGTTGTTTGACCAATGAAAAGCTGTTATGAAAAGAACTGCTGTGGAGAGAAGGGTATAAGAGGGGAGCCTGCCCTCAAGATAAAAAAGAAAAAAAAAAAAAGAAAAAGGCAGCAGGATGAAGTTACATCAATAAAGAAGCAGGAAAAAGAAGTGAGGAGGAACAGGCTGGCAGAATGGAGACCAGGACGGGAACAGGCACTTTGATTGCCTTATGAACATAAGTTCGGACAAACTCAGCAAACTGCTCAGAGAAGCTCGTACAGAAAGTCGCTGGAAACAGGCACACTGGAGCTGGAGATGTGGGAATATAAATGTTGTTTTTGCAGAGTTACATTGTTTAGAAGGAAGGAATGTGGTACTGAGATATGCTTACAGTGATAAGAAAGCTTAAGCAGGTGACCTTGTAAAATGCAGACAAACAGACTCCTTAGGACAATTAGGTGAAAATCACGGTGTTAAGTCAAGTCAGGTAAGTGAAGAAACATTACCACTTCAAACAGTAAAAATGTCAAAAGAAATTTGAAATTTAACAGGCCGGCAACTGAAGGCCATGCATTGTTTGTGAAGCATCAGATAGATTGTGAACCTGGATTACCCACTCAACTCGGTGGGGACACAGGGGAGGGTCCCGTCATCAAAAAGTATATAAACTGTGTTTTGGAACTAGTAGATGCGCTCTCTCCTGCTTGTGGGGCGCCCGCCATTGCAATCGCGAATAAATTACTACTTCACCTGAGCCTAAATTATTGGCTACGGAGTGTTTCTCACAGAGAGAAGCTCGAGCTGAAAGAAGTGGACCCGTGCACACAACTGCCTCTCGCTGGTAAGCAGTTGCGCGTTATGGGGAATCATACGTCCTTAGGAACAAAGACTGTCCTGGTAACCTTACAGCTTATTCTCCTTATTAACAATTGGACAGTTTATGAGCCTGAAATATGGGACCAAACTGAGGTCAAGGTGTGGGACTCTGCAACTAAAAACAACAAGGTTGCAGTGGGATTGCTCAGCACCTGGCGAGCAATCTCCGAGGCCTTAAAGAGCCATGTGGAGCCACAATCACAAACGTGTGGTTTTCCAGATAGTGAGGGATCTGCGGGCTCCTTTACTGATCCGACTGCTATGCCATCAGTCCCTCTGCTGCTACAGCCATCGAAGGCCTTTGCTGTTACGCCCCCTGTTGACCTGGACGTGCCTTTTGACCCAGGCCTCTTGGCCTTCACAAGGAGATGGATATGGTTTTCTTTGATCTGGGAAGAACAGCATACATAAGGCCTGAAGACCGAGTTGCTTGACAACTTAAAGCGAGACATATTGTTCAAAAGGAATGGAAAATGGAGACTTGTTTGTACAAGAAAAGGAATGGAAAATGGAGAAACTTAAAGAATTGTTTGTTACCTTTTCTGATTGTACATATGTTTAGGTGTACTCGAGTTAGTAAGTTATGGAACTTAAAGGATTGTTTGTTACCTTTCCTGATTGTACGTATATATAGGTGTACTCGGGTTTAATATGTAAAAGCGATGTTCTATATGTTTAGAATGTTTGATGTTCGTGTGTGCGTGTTGGTGGAGCGTAGACTCCCTGCATACCGAGCGCTGTTTACTTGCCTTTTATACTTTTTATGAATATTTCTTTTATAAATATTACTAAATTCAGATTGAGTTGAGACTTCATTTATGCCATAATCAAGAAAAGGAATGGAAAATGGAGACTGTTAAGTCATGGATCTTAAAGGATTGTTTGTTACCTTTCCTGATTAGTATGTATATGCAAGTATGTATAGGCATACTTGCGTTCTGTATATTTGGAATGTTTGATGTTCGCGTGTGCATGTTGGTGGAGCGTAGACTCCCCGCACACCCAGCACTGTTTACTTGCCTTTTATACCTTTTATAGGTTTTATACCTTTTATAAGTATAAATATTACTAAATTCAGATTGAGTTGAGACTTCACTTATAACAATGTCAAACTCCATTTCTACCCAACTCAGGTCAGTGGCATGACCCCCATCTGTATGCACTTCAGGTGAGAGGTAGACACCAGACAATTCCTCCTGAGGAAGCTGACCAGCCTTACACAAAAGATCAAACATCTCCTGGAGCTACCACTTCCCATGGGAGGTCTGAGACAAGAGGGCAATGGTGCCCTGTGGGGCAAGGGCCTGCTCCTCCCCTTGCTCATCACATACCAACACATGCAGCCACAAGCACAAAATTCTACCTGACACCTGAATGCCCTTCTTAAAAAGAAGTCTTCAAAACTGTAAGCTTTCTAGGAATGCTTAAAAAAAAAAAGTTTTGCAAAAACTGGCATTTTCCAATAAAAACGGTTGTACTGGCACACGTCAAACCAGACCCAAACATGGTGTGCGCTGACACACTTTAGACCGTCTCTTTTCTAGGGGCAAACCGCACACGCAATTCACCAGTCTGCTGCTGCATTACTAATTGCTTAACATTTACAAAAGGCTCTGAGATCTTTTGGTGGAGAATGCAGGAGAAAGACAAAGCCTCCATTAATTACAATAGAGAATTAACAATCCCTGTGCAGATCAAAGGCAAATATTTGATCTCATTCACATAATGGCACTGTATCAAGGGACTGCACTCAAACCAGAAAAGTAATAAAGGAAATTATTGATATGCCTCAGCAAGCAAAGAAAGCACTCACAATGGCCAGGATCTGTCACTTGAAGAAATTTACAGCTAAAGACAGTTTTCAGAAAAGAGCTGTAGTAATCTTTTTGTTTTAGTTGCAAAGAGCAAGCCACACTTGCTTATATGGACATGTTAAACTTACAAAGATGAGTGGCCTATTTTGTGACTGACAGAACAAAGATCACCCCTGTATTTTTGTCAGTGGAAAAATACATATCTACGGTGGCAGCAGCACATGTAACATTTGAGCTAGCCAGAAACTTTTATGAAAAAATGAGCCTTTGTGTTGATTTGGAGGATGAAATATTGTTTTCAGTTTTTTACCATCAAAATCCTTACCTATGAGTGCTGCTGTTTTTAATTGTGGTGAAAAAAGAAAATCTGCATTTTTGATGGGTGACACCTGTGCTGAGTCAAATAACATTAACACTGCTGCAGCTGTCCTGGGTAAGCCCTTCACGTGTATGAGCTCTCCTCAAAAGAAAAAGGGTGTGCTAAAGCAGAAGGGGGAGAGAAGAAATAGCCTGGGAGAAAAGAGACCAAAGCAGACCACAGCAACTATGAGGAGCTTTCAACATCACCAGTGCTGGCAACTAAACACCAAACCAAACAAAATAAGAAACTGTTATTACTAAGTAGAAAGATTTTTAGCCCTAATTGCACAGCACACTTCAACACAGCAGGAAAGCAGAATCCTACAATAAGCAAGCTGCTGCCTGCTGAACCAACGCTGCTTCAGTTCACTGCCCTACCTGGCTGAATGGAAGCTCCTGCCCTTCCGTGGGCAACAGAACAGAAAAAGCAGAGCTGGCCACCACTGCTACTGCTGCTGAGGTATCTGAGAAGGGCCCCCTGACCCACTATTAATCTGGCTCTGATAACAATTTACAAAGCTAGAGCCAGACCACAGCTTCATGGGCAAAAATCAGCAGGGCTATGAGCCAAGGTGAGCCCATTGCATCGGTACAGTGCTGAGGTTTTCAAAGCAGTCAAATCGATCCTCCCAAGCTTCACAGCTGCCACAGGACAAGGCCAGAGCTCATCTCATCTATTTCAGTCCCCTTCTGCTCAGCTCATGCAACAGGTCTAACACCCACACAGTAAGAACTTAACCAGGAATCCTCAGAAATCAGTTCTGCAAGGCAGAAAAGCAAGACACAGACTTTGACAGAAGCATATAGAAAGCTGTAGAGCTAAACCTAATAAGTCAAGATTCACTATTTTGCGGTAAGCCCCTGCTTCCTTTTTCCTTAATTACTGCCCTGAGCCATAGCTATGCAACTGTTTTCTTTGGTAGGCATCCATGCTGTCATCCAACGGGCACTCCAGACTTCCCCTCCATCCCTAGCTGCCACTCACCCCTTCCTCTTTGTTTACGGAAGCCATGCCATGACACAGTGTGGAGGCACAGCATGGCTGAAAACCAACCAGCTAAGACAGAAAAAAATAGTAATTTAATTTTCACTGTACAGATGCGCAAACACTAGTGGCTGAGAAAAAAAAAATGTTGCAGAAGTAAGACTGTAGAAAGGAATGGTGTTTAAAAGTGTTTACAGAGTTACAGCTCCAGAGGTCAGGTTTTCAAGAATGAAAAAAGCCACCCAGTAGCACACTGAACAGATATGCCGACCTGGTCAGCTCTGCTTCACCCTCCCTGCATTGGCCGTACAGCAGCATCCCAGAGCTCTGAAAATAGCACAAGGTTTTAATACCTTTCTTTTTGCCAGATAGTAGTATATTTTCAAGGACAGGAATGTATTTTCAATTACATTTATGTATTTTCAAGTATATTTTCAAGCAGGTCACAGCAAACAGTTCTGACATTTTGTCTTCCCTGCCCAAAATGAAACAATGCTCCCCTTCATGCAGTTGAGCAAGGAAAGGACAACAAACTGAATTTTTATTTGTAGTATCTTTCAGTATTCTCAGGATGCATATTGACTGCTACAATTCAATATTGTGATCACATGTGCACTTCTGAAGTCTGGAACTAACATTTGGGTAGGAGCAGATCTCCTTAAGTTAAATATCATCTATCCACTCATTACATGAGATTTCCTTCCTGTTTCCTGCCTCTTGCACTAGTTTTTGCACAGTCTTGCTAACAAATGAAAATATCTTTCCAGTAAAGAGATGGTGGTCTCAAGCCCTCAAGTCTGTATTTTATTTCTAAAGCAACTGCATGGCTCTCTTAAGCACTAACAGAATATAAACCAAAACTAGACAGCTTCTACACTCCAGGACATAAACTGGATGTACCTTTGACATTTGTGTTGTGCTGAGATTGTAAAAAGATTGCTTTGATGCCCAGCGTTCTTTGACATGGCTGCGTCCTCAAATATCATAGGTAGTAACTGTACCCTAAAAGTGGCTAGGGAAAGCTACACTCCCTTTGCACACAAATTCTACTTGAAAATGTAGGAAATGCACTTCCTCAGTCCCCCTAGTTAAAATTCCATCACAACATACAAGTGGTCATTTCTTCCCAAGAAGCAATGTTGGAGGATTTTGTTCTCCCACACACGTTGCACGAGTGCCTAGACAACTTCCACCTGAAAGAAAGATGCAAAATCAAATCTGTCAGATGAGAATACAAGTAACAAAGTCTGACGAGAAGAGGAAAGAACCAAAGGGGACTTCTGGCTTTAATATGCCCCCACTGGAAAACCTGCAAGGCATTTTAAATTTCCTGCTATCAATTCTCCATGAAATAGTGTATTCCACTATTCAGCACTTAGTACTTCAAGGCTTCTGTGTACTCCTATAGCCAAATATAACAGGCACAAGTAGGCAGGAAAACACACATTCAATCTAGAACTTGGTCTGAGATCCCTACCTAAGCAGACTGATTTCAATGAGCACCAAGCATCAAAAATCTTCCTTAACCTAAAGCAACTCGAAGAAAACAGAATCAACTCATTACGTAAGGTATCCAAGTCTGATGGGTCCAGCCAAAGCCAATTGACAAGAGAAAGGCAGCAGCAGAGCTGAAAGCATTACTCTGGCATAAAGATGCCTAGTCCACTCATTCAGTTCTTGATTTCTCTAGCATAACAAAATCAGGGAGAAAACAGCACTGAAGTTTACCACCACCCACAGTCTTTTCTCTGATCCCCCATACATATCAAACCGTCCAAACTTTATGAAGCAAACACTTGGTATCAAATAAGTCACCACTACTGCACATGGTAATATGTTTTACACCTGAGCTCATTTCCATCCCTCCACTGCCTTCTTTCCACCTTCTCCTCACAATTTGAGGCTTCATTTGCAGGTACCTGAATGAAACCAATTCAGTCAACTAATGACCTGAGCAGTTTTACATGCTTCAGCTTACTGCTTTCCCCACATCCATCACCCTACTTTCCAAAGGCACCAAAAGACTGACAACCACCAAAAGCAGTTCACTGTACAAACACAACATTTGCTGTCACCTTTTCTTCTGAGCATGTCACAAGCAGTAAAGAGGAACAGACTCACTTCTGAAGGCAGTGATGGCAGATGAACACGAGAAGCAACAGAAAGGCAGTCTTCTCCAGCTGATGGTACAGAGCTCAACAAGCAGCCTTCTCGCAAACAGAAAGGAGGATACATCTGTGACTTGCAACTCAAAAAAAAGTACTTTTTTTTTGCTTGTGCAACATGATTCTACAGGAAGAGTAAGCTGAGATAAATGCAAACCACAAAAAGCGCATGTGCCTAATTAATGGAGTTGCCCAAACATCACCCAGAAAGATAAGGAAAACATTTAAAAAAAAACTCATATATTTGCAACACAAATATTTAGGATGTTCTAGTGAATATTAGATTTCAGTTCAAGAGAACACACAGGAACGACAGAGAGATATGCAATACTTGAGACTTGAAACTTTATCCTAAAAAAACAATACAAACTTTTCAGAGTATTTATATACTAAGGTTACTCTTGCCCACGTCTACCTTTTGTTTCCTATCTACATCCAGGGTACCAAAGATGTGTACTGAAAATGAACTGAAATATCTCACTAAACAAGCAGACTCTGCAGAATACAAATAAGTTTTCTCAATGGTTTCCAGACCAGCCATATGTGGAAAATTATTTTACACATTGCTTACAGCACCAAGGGAGCCTGCCAGGACAAGTGCTTCAGTGAAAAGAGCTACAAACCTCACAGTAAAATAAAGTTTGCATCTCAGAGCCGAGACAGATAAAAGCCAGTCCATGAGGGAAAAGCACAGTGAAAATAATGTCTCCCATGGAAGTAGTCAGATGCTTAACTCTGCCTGGGTTAAGTAAGAAATACTTAAAGAAATACACTATCACGTTCTAACTAAGATGCTGAAGACCACACAGAAAGAGAAGCCCAGGCCTCTGACTGCTATTCCAGTCCAGTCTCCCAAACACAGCCCATAAGGAATAACAAAACGAAATCGTGAAACAACAGCCAGCCCAAGAATCACATCAAAACAAGTCCAAGGCACAAGATAATGTCACATTTTGCCTAGTATCAAAGGACCTATAGCTATATTATCTGTTTATTTAAACAGCACGCAAACATTTCACACAGTCTGCAGTTCTAGCTTTCTGTGGTATCATTTAAAGACTGCACAGCCAGTATCAGGTCCTATGACCTAGAAAACATGGTCTGCCAGTGGGGCCAAACATCTTAGAAACCTTCAAGTTCATCTACTTGTCAGTCCTAAAGAGAATTATAACAACACAGCCTCTCTGACTCACCTTTCACATAAAGAAGCAGCCACAGCAGCAGTCCAGTAGAACCCATGCTTTCCTTCCCACTAAAAGGGCAGACAGTGAAAAAAGAAAAAAAAATGTAGTCTTACTAGTATGCTAGTGCAAAAAATCAACAGTCCATGATGAGAAAACAGTTCCTTGCACATCCTTGTATTCACACACTCAGAAATCACTATGCCACAGGCTCTTCACTGTCATGCTGTTCAAGAAATGTACTTACTCCAGCCTTAGAAGGATCTAATTTCCCAGAGAGCCACGTAAGTTCATAGGGAAAAAATCAGGGTGGAAGGGACCTCAGGAGGTCTTAGTCGGACCCTACTCCTCAAAACAGAGTCAGCTCTGAGATCAAACTCAGCTGCTCAGAGCTTTATCATGTAACATCTTAAAACCTCCAAGAACAGAGACTGAACAAACTCTGAGCATCCTGTCCCATTGCTTCATAGCCCCCATCAAGACAAAGTTTCTCCCTTTATCCAGTCTGAACCTCACTTGCAGTAGTTTATTCCTGTTGTCTCTTTCCTCCACTATGAACAGCTGGCTTCATCTTCCCAGTGATCTCCTCAGAGGTACTAGCAGACTGCTTACAGAAGATCTCCCCAAATCCCTTCCTCTCCCAGGTTGAACAAGCCCAGCTCCCTCAGCCTCTCCTCACAGGAGGAGTGCTCCAGCCACCATCCATCCTGGCAGCTCGCTGATGAATGTATTCCAATTTAGTCGTGTCTTCCCGGCACTGAGGAGCCCAAAACTGGCAGTACATGTATGTCAACTTTTGCAGACAACACCAAGTTGGGGGGTAGTGTCGATCTGCCAGAGGGTAGGAAGGCTGTGCAGAGGGACCTGGACAGGTTGGATTGATGGACAGAGGCCAATGTTCAACACGGCCAAGTGCCAGGTCCTGCACTTTCGTCACAACAACCCCATCAGCGCGCTACAGGCTTGGGGCAGAGTGACTCGAAAGCTGTGCAAAGGAAAAGGATCTGGGGGTGTTGGTCGATGCTCGGCTGAAAATGAGCTGGCAGTGTGCTCAGGTGGCCAAGAAGGGCAACAGCATCCTGCCTTGTATCAGGAATCATGTAGCCAGCAGGACCACAAATGTGATCGTCTCCCTGTGCTGTGCTCTGGTGAGGCTGCACCTCGAGTACTGTGTTCAGCTTTGGGCCCCTCACTATAAGAAGGACATCAAGGCCCTGGAGTGTGTCCAGAGAAGGACTACAAAGCTGGTGAAGGTCCTGGAACACAACTCCTATGAGGATCAGCTGAGGGAACTGGTGTTGTTTAGTCTGGAGAAGAGGAGGTTCAGGGGAGACCTTATTGCTCTCTACAACTACCTGAAATGAAGGTGTGGGGAGCTGGGGGTAGGCCTCTTCTCACAGGTAACTAGTGGAATTATTAGTGAACTAGAGGGAATGGCCTCAAGTTGTGCCAGGGGAGGTTTAGGTTGGAAATTAGGAGACATTTCTTTTCAGAAAGAGTAGTCAGGCATTGGAACAGGTTGCCTAGGGAGGTGGTGGAGTCACCATCCCTGGGGTTGTTTAAGGAAAGGTTGGATCTGGTGCTTAGGGACATGGTTTAGTGGGTGACATTGGTAGTAGGTGGATGGTTGGACCAGATGATCTTGGAGGTCTTTTCCAACCTTAGTGATTCTGTGATTCTGTGAACTGGAATCTAATGAGTGCTGCGTACAGGGAGGTAACCACCCTGCTCAAACTACTGGCTGTGCTTCTGTTTAATAGGAATCTTTGTTGCAATGGCACACTGATGGCCTGTGGTCATCTTGCTGCCCACCAAGACCCCCACAGCCTGTCAGCAGAGCTGCTCCCCAGACAGACACCTTTATGCCCATTCTCTTGCACAGCAATCGGTTGTTCTACTTTTACTCTTCCAATATAATAGATATTAAATCTTTCCCACTCCCAGTACCACCCCATCTCACTAGCTATGCTGTGACACAGCAAATTGGTCAGCCTCCCTGGGACAGCGATGCTCATCTCCTGTGCATTCAGCATAAAACTGGAATTCCTCAGCTCAGACAGTTTCAAAGGAGTTGCACTTTCATTCTCAGACAATCCTCTTACCAACCACTGGATCAACTTCACCTTTGCTGAGTAAATAATGGAGATGAGCGAGGATGCTTCTGCCAGGATTCTGGCATGTGACACCATTAATGGGAAGAAAAGTCTCTCACTAAAAATTACAGTTACGAAAAAGAAATACATGCTCATTCCCCCTTGGTTAAAGAGCAGATGGATTAAGGCTCTTTGCCAGGTCCTGAACTGTATCAGCAAATGTTGGTGCCTGTGAGCTCTCTAGTAATGTGTAAATGTCAGGAATTAAGGAAACAGAAATATACAGTTGGAAAGAGAGTATAAAACAAACACCTTATATGTCAGAATCATGGCTTGGTCAAACATCGCTCCCTAGCCTTCTTACCACTCATAATACTAATGTCAGCAGAGAACAGCCACCACAGGTAATTTTTTTATATTAAACAATACTAAGCTGAATGATACCTAGGATCCAAGGTGATGATTTAAACTTTGGCCCCTCGCTACATTAATACAACTGCATCTGCAGTACTGCAGTAAAAATGGGCATTTTCAAGACAGTGGTCTAATCTCAGCACAATCTTGTAAATGGTCAAGAGGGAACCTATTAATCTGAATCTGTGTGAGCAGTAAGAGGAAAACCTCACAAGTACCTAGTTATCCCAGACACTTCATGGAAACAAATATACATACCTTTCTCCTTCAAAGTATACTCAAGGCCAGTCTCCACTTTCATATGCCAAAAAACAGTATCAGTTTGTAAAACAGACAATGTCAGACCTGCTATAGAGGAAGCAGCCTGGTTTTCTCCCAGGTGTAGTCACCTGTTCTGAACACGACATCCTGCACCCAATTAACATACAATTTCCTAATGATGGGTCTCCATTATACGTGCCTGTTTGGTCACCTAATTAGAGTGAAAATACCTGATACACCAAATTCAGTACAGATCCAAGACATATCTACAGTGTTAGCATTCTTGTGTCCTGACTGATTTTCCAGTGGAACCAATTCACTGCAACAATACTGGGAGCAATACACAGGGAGTAAGGCCAACCATAGCTATGAGGAACAAATTTTCAACCCTGTACCTGAAAGAAGAACATTAAGCAGCACAAGCAAACCTGGATGCCCTGGTACTTTCTCCTATTCTACCATTTCTGATCAATACATTGCCAACCTTGCGAAGCCTCGCTGTCCACGTGCTGGACTAGGCAAGCCTGAGACCACATAACACCACTCTATTTTAAAAGTGACAGGAGTCTGCATCTGTTTAATAACACACATGCATACATCTGCCAAACAGACCTAGTGGAAAGACACTTTCTGAGGATTACACATTTTTCTATTTAACGACAGTGAAAAAGACACCATGCTCCATGTAGCCATCAGAATCACTCTCCTCATCCAGCTCTCACTGACTGTGTATGCAACCACCTCAGCTAAAAAAAAAAAAAAAAGTAGCAGGGCTACACGGCAGCTATAATAGAAAATATACTATTTCTTTATATATATATATATAGCATAATCATATATTCTATGATTATGATTCAGCTACTCAGAGAAAGAAGGACTAAAGAAGGAACTGGAATTCCAGGAGCCAGAACAGTTTGCTTATTTTACAATCAAAATGCAAGCTATATTTGATCACCAGACACATCTCAGGGATTATAAAGAAGCCTTTTAACTTGGAGAAACAATCACTGAGAGGCAAACCTGAATTCCCAAACATCCTGTTGATTGCCACTGGCAATGCCACATACAGAATGACGTTCTGCGCCGCTGAGTCTAAAGGCTCCGGAGAGAAGTCCACAGCTGGTGTATGGAAACAAATTGCATGTCCAGCATTTATAATTAGAAGCTTCTTTGTGGGTGTATGTTCCCCCACAAGGAAGTGACAGTGATTTAAGAGCCCAGAGCTCCAGGCCAGCACACTCTGCCAGGTGTGCATGTTCTCTCCACATCTGGTTTTCAGAGCAAGACTTATATGGATTCAAACTACAAAACCCTAAAACCACATATATTAGCCACAATACTTCTCCAGTTAAACTATATCTATCTATATATATACATGCACCTAAAACAGAAATTATGAATTTTGGCTTGCAGCGTTCTACTTGGCCAATGAAAGAGTCCAAATCAGGAAGCTGACACCTGAGTAGGCTGAATACACCCCAGAGCTATCACTTGGCCACTGACCTGCAAGTTCTGCAATACAGAGGTTCCTGTTCCCACTTCCCCTCCACTCTCAGCCTGCTCCCAAAGATAAACTGGGGTCACCATCACCCCCAAGAGACATGCTGGTTTAGCTCCCCAGCCCACAGCCCTGCCTGCAATGGTGGGGTCAGTGTGTGCTGTCACTGGGTGGCCTGTCCTGCAGCAGAGCTCCCAGGAAGCCAGCGCTCCTGAGAACAGCCCAGAAGGGCCCCTGGCAAACAGCAGCACTACAGCACATGCCACACTTCCCTCCACCTCCTGTCCCTCAGCCAAGGCGGAGAAGTGTAAACATCACCTCTGGTCATTGCCTGAGGCAGGTATGCCGCAGCCACACAAGCGGTACATAAAGCAAGGGCCATTCCCTGTATGTGTCATACACTGAGGAGAACACCTGCCACCGAGATGCATACTTTACAAGATACATTCAACAACTCTGATGACTGCGTCAGTTGATTTTGCAATGCCCCTGGGGGTCAAACTAGGCTTCATCAGTGACAATGCACGTGTACAGCACATTTCAATTTCACAGAGCAAACAGAATGTACAAGAAAGAGGATGAGCAACTACTGAAGCCACCATACCAAAGAGCTCAAGTGAAGGGCAGTAAGGCATCTTTCAGTGGACACCGTCACAGATGACCAGTACCATCAGCCACATCCAGGCACTGGCACAGGTTGACAGCAGATCAGATCTTTCTCTGGAGCCATGTGGTTGACTTTTAAGTCACTGCCTTCTACATTAAAGTACCCATTTGTTCAAGGAACATGGACATTTGCTACAATGAACAGAGGTCAGCATAAGAAAAAGCCTTTGGCGAGACAAGCCTCCCCTTCTTTCTTTCTTGCTGGCCTTCAGGTCTCCAGAAATAACTGAACAGAGCTTGAGGACTGGCCCTTGGCATCCTGCTTCAGCAAAGACTTTGGCTCACTGGCATAAGAGCACAGAAAGGCTGAAAATGCTGGAAATAGAGCAAGACTGCAAGGTTATAAGGAAAGTACAGAGCCTTCTGCATTACCAGCAGCACCTAGGGCAACAACAAAACATTATGCTATATGAAAGGTGGAAAACTCCCCCTCCTTATATGTTAGTGTCTTATGTCTGTATGTCAGTACTCTCTTATGTATCCATTGAGACATCATGTCCCAGGAACACTGACAGAAACTACACCTCAGAGGTACCTGTTGACAGGCCAGTACTTCCAGTGGTACCCAAGAAATCTGAACACAATTTCCTTTGAAAACTAAGCCACTTGGTAAGAAGCTTTGAAGTACTAGCAACAACTGCTGCTTCTGCAGCTACAAACTAGAGTCTCCTCAGCTCTGATGATAACACCTGTACACATAAGGAACACACAAAAATTTCTCATCTCAGTTGAACAGCAAAGCTGTAACTGTTGGAACACCAATTCCTGTAAACAGAAGACTCTGCCTTACCCTGGTCTGACTGCAGGCCACATAACCTTGGATCCCTTAGCAACAAGTCGTTCTGACATGCTTCTGCAATGGAAAGAGCTTGCCAGATAATCTCCCAAATCTTCTAACATCAAGGTTTAATCCAAAACCCATGCATTGCATTGAAAAACTCCACCAGCTTCATCTGGTTTTTTGATTTGCTGACCTGTAGCAGTTCTTAAAGTACACAAAAAGACATTTAGCACTGTTATGCCTAAGAATAGTAAGACTTCTGGACTATTGCCAGCATGCAAATCAGTAGGATGCATTTGTATTTATACAGAGCTCTGAAGTATCACAACTCTTAAAAACAAACACTTAAGACAGTATGATGCCATGCACTGCAGCACACAGCCTAATCTCCCCACACAGGTTCACCAACAGGACCAGGAATGGCCCATTCACACTGTCCAGCAAAGAGCATCTGCATGGACTTTGCATGAAGTCACAACTTCGCAGCTGCCTCGCTTCCTGTCAGGTCTGCATGTAGCCCTCCACACATCTAAGTCTCACAAGACTCACACACACACTCCTCGAAACAGAAACAGCCAGATGTCTGCATCTAGAAGCCTCTCCCAAGATATTAACATTCACAAATCCTTTAGAAGTAATGAAAAGAAACAGGTATCACTGAAACATTGCCTTTAAGTGTAAATTAGTTTTTAAGGAAAAGAGAACTACCTGTCCAGTTCCCTGAATTAGTACTTTTAAGAAATTCTGGAATCTGGCTTCGTAAAACTAGAAGTCTTTATAAGCACCTTGCGAAGGCTTTATGATAAGGCATACCAATGTTCTTACAATTATGCTCATTTTAATGATTTCAACATTAAATATTAACAATTTTAGAATGTTTGGTTGTATTAAATAAAAGCAAGTCACTTTTTTCAATTGAGACTGAAGAGCTACAGAGCTATTTTGCATACACTTGCTGCATCCTGTCAGGGAGAAAAATTTTCAACTGTAATTAAAAACTCTACCGTCTCACTGAGAGACTACGCCTAGAGCTGTGTTGGGCAAATGATCCCAGCCTTGATGCAGTTACAGGAGCAAAATGTGTTTTTATGACACTGTAAAAAAGATTATTCTTGTGCACATTAAGCTTATTTTGGTGGAGACATTGACATAAACTATCTACAGTAAAACTTTTGCCAGAACAGAACTCAGTATTAGAGCCCAATCTGGCACTGCTCCAGCAAGACAAAACTGAAGACAGACCTGGTCAGAGGAACAAATGAGCCCTTCAGGAAAAACTCAGCAATTGGGCTGCACAGGTTCTGACTGGAAATTTAAGTCTCTGTTTAAATTAATAGCAGAAAGGATAATAAGTTCAACTTGAATTTGCATATGTCTGCGCACAGTCTTCACATGGATATATAGACATATCTAGAAAGGTATATAATTTAATTAATAGACATATATATATAAATTTATAATTATTTAAAATAATTATATGCAAATTCCTCTCTTAAAAAGCAAGTAGTTTTGCTTAGCCGGCATTCATCTCACCTTCAGCATCAAGCACATTATGATGCACAAATACACTTCCCCAGCCAAGTAACCTCTCCGGCTACAACAAAATTACCTGTGTGAACCAGAACCACAGAACCAGAATGCCACATACTCTGTCTCTCCAGCCAACATGGGATTCACTGCCCCATACTATGGACACTGAGAGTAAGTTCAGGTGGGGGCGAGCTCTAACACATATCTATTGAAGGGAACAGCCTGAACATATATTGAGTATCAGGTCAGGAGATAGTAGGAAGCAGCCAGTTGAAGCTTTTATCACTTTGTACCCCAAGGATCTGCGAGAGGCTGATTTGCTCCCAAAGCTTCCTGGTAGGTGAGAAGCACCATGAGACTAGCCAACATCCTGCAAGTTACTTGGCACTTTACTGCTATTAAGAAATATGGACATGCTTCATGACAAAAGCTCAGGCACCACATCAGCAGCACATTCCATCCTGAGCTTTCTGGGCACCAGATGAATGACAAAGTCCAGTCAGAGTTTGGAGCAATTACTCCGCCAGCACCCATTCATAAAGAACGCCTGGGAACAGCCAGCACAAAATGCCATCTGCAATGGTGAAAAACACTTGTGACTAGGTCAAATACTGGGCAAAAATAATACAACCACAAACAGAGAAGGACTGGTGGGAGATGTGGTGGTCGGGAGCTGTCTTGGGCAGAGTGACCACAAAATGGTGGAGTTCTCTATTCTTGGTGAAGTCAGGAAGGGGATGAGTAAAATTGCTGTCTTGGACTTCCGGAGGGCAGACTTTGAGCAGTTCAGGACACTGGTTAGCAGAGTCCCTTGGGAGGTAGTCCTGAAGGGCAGAGGAGTCCAGGAAGGCTGGGCACTTCTCAAGAAGGAAATCTTAATGGCTGAGGAGTGGTCTGTTCCCACGTGCCCAAAGACGAGCCGGCGCAGAAGAAGACCAGCCTGGCTGAACAGAGAGTTGTGGCTAGAGCTTAGGAGAAAAAAAAAAAGAGGGCTTATGATCTTTGGAAAAGAGGGCAGGCCACTCAGAATGATTATAAGGATGTTGTAAGGATGCGTGGGGACAAAATTAGAAAGGCCAAAGCTCATCTGGAGCTCAATCCGGCTACTGCTGTTAAAGATAACAGAAAATGTTTTTATAAATACATTATAAAATGTTTTTTTTATTTTATAATAATATAAATGTTTTTTTTATAATGTTTCTTTTTTGTATTTATTATGCTAAATAATGTATTTATAAAAAACATTATAAATGTTTTAATTAACACCAAAAGGAGGACTACGGAGAATCTCCATCCTTTACTGGATGCAGGCGGAACCTTTGCGACGAGAGATGAGGAAAATGCTGAGGTGCTTAATGCCTCCTTTGCCTCAGTCTTTAGTGGCAAGACCAGTTGTTCTCTAGATACAAAGTACCCTGAGCTGGTGGAAGGAGATGGGGAGCAGAATGTGGCCCTCACAATCCACAAGGAAATGGGTGGCGACCTGCTACAGCACTTAGATGTATGCAACTCAGTGGGGCCAGGTAGGATCCACCCGCGGGTGCTGAGAGAACTGGAAGAGGAGCTGGCCAAGCCGCTTTCCATCATTTATCAGCAGTCCTGGCTATCAGGGGAGGTCCCGGTCAACTGGCGGCTAGCAAATGTGACGCCCATCTACAAGAAGGGCCATAAAGTAGACCCAGGAAACTATAGGCCTGTTAGTTTGACCTCAGTGTCAGGGAAGCTCATGGAGCAGATTATCTTGAGTGTCATCATGTGGCACTTGCAGGGCAACCAGACGATCAGACCCAGTCAGCATGGGTTTATGAAAGACAGGTCCTGCTTGACAAACCTGATCTCCTTCTATGACAAAGTGACGTGCTTAGTGGATGAGGGAAAGGCTGTGGATTTGGTCTACCTTGAATTCAGTAAGGCTTTGGACACCGTTTCCCACAACATTCTCCTCAAGAAACTGGGTGCTCTTGGCTTGGACTGGCATGCTCTTTGTTGGGTTAGAAACTGGCTGGATATCAGGGCCCAAAGAGTCATGGTGAATGGAGTTAAATCTAGTTGGAGGCCGGTCACTAGTGGAGTCCACCAGGGCTCAGTACAAGGGCCAGTCCTCTTTAATATCTTTATCGATGATCTGGGTGAGGGGATGGAGTGCACCCCCAGTAAGTTTGCAGATGACACCAAGTTAGGTGCGTGTGTCGATCTGCTCGAGGGTAGGAAGGCTCTGCAGGAGGATCTGGATAGGCTGGACCGATGGGCTGAGGCCAACTGTATGAAGTTCAACAAGGCCAAGTGTCGGGTCCTGCACCTGGGGCACAACAACCCCAAGCAGCACTACAGGCTGGGAGATGAGTGGTTAGAAAGCTGCCTGGCAGAGAAGGATCTGGGAGTATTGGTTGATAGTCGGCTGAAAATGAGCCAGCAGTGTGCTCAGGCAGCCAAGAAGGCCAACAGCATCCTGGCTTGTATCAGGAATCATGTAGCCAGCAGGACCACAGACGTGATTGTCCGCCTGTGCTGTGCTTTGGTGAGGCTGCACCTCGAGTACTGTGTTCAGTTTTGGACCCCTCGCTACAAGAAGGACATGGAGGTGCCCAAGTGAGTCCAGAGAATGGCAACGAAGCTGGTGAGGGGCCTGGAGAACAAGTCTTATGAGGAGCAGCTGGAGGAGCTGGGATTTTCTGCGAGAAGACAGTCTGGAGAAGAGGAGGCTCAGGGGCGACCTTATCGCACTCTATAGATACGTTAGAGGAGTCTGTAGCAAGGTGGTCATTGGTCTGTTGTCCCACATGCCTGGTGACAGGACAAGGAGCACGAGGGGAGGTTTAGGTTGGATATTAGGAAGAACTTCTTTATGGAAAGGGTTGTTAGGCATTGGAATGGGCTGCCCAGGGAAGTGGTTGAGTCACCATTCCTGGAGGTCTTCAAAAGACATTTAGATTTAGAGCTTAGCAATACGGTTTAGTGGAGGACTTGTCAGTGTTAGGTCAGAGGACTCGGTGATCTTGGAGGTCTCTTCCAACCTAGGTGATTAGGTGATTTTCAAGCAAAGTACGTCTGTGAGAAGTCTCAAGCAGACACTAAGCAGTGGCTAAAGCACAGCTGCAGCATGTTGAAACAGAGAAGTTTAATTTTTTGCAGAGCATTCACACTGATGTATCTCTGGAGACTACACAGCAGATAGCATTAAAAAAAAGAGCTTTTAATAATTTTCAGTATACCCTCTTCCAGTGAAAGATGAGATCTGTTTTCCAAGCTAAGTCCGATTCTCCTATCCTGTTGTGTTCAAGGGGATGCCTTTGAGTTGAGATGCGCTTATCACATATAAAGGCAATTAAGTAGATCTGAGGAACCTATTTCTGAACCTCTTTTCCCTCCAGAGAACAATTACATGCAGAATCAGCTCCATCAATTTTATAGGAATGATTAAAAAAAAAAAAAAAAAAAAAGCATTTGCTCCAATTTAATTCTGTTGTAGAGCCTATTTCCTCATGTTCTTCCCTCAAGAAAGCCAAAATTGAGCGGACAACAGTTCCATCTGAATAATTTGAAGATGGGCTTTAACCTGTGTAGAGCTGTGGGAAGCGCAGATGCAGATTATGCAGCACCTCTACCTAACTACCACGGCACCAGAGAGGATTCACAAAAAGTTTCTTTCCCCAGCTTTGTCACTGGCTCGCCAGCTGACCGTGAGCTAGCCCAAGAAACCCAACAGTTACTCACCCTCCAGCTTTTCTTGCTGCAAGGCAGAGGGAAGGACTGCTGCCTTTCTGTGGGAGAAAGGAATTTGCCCTCTAGTGAAACACCCACCAACCTATGTACCAAGCTGGCATGCCTGCAGGCAAACACAGGAGGAAACTTTGCAGGACCACACCATCTGACTGTTACACTGAGGCACAGACCCTAACTACAGTGCTTTAACCTGCTCTGATATGCATAAAATCTGTATGTCATCCTGCAGCTGCCGCCTTCTGTAGTGGTCAGTTTGGGCTCCTTTCCCTCCTTTCCCCCACCACCACTGATTTCATCAGGCAGCACAACAAACTGCTCTCTTCTGGAGCACTTTGCAAATCTCTGTGCTCATCCTCCATCATTCCACTAGAAAACAACTGAGCAATCAAGTCTCTTGTATTTCTCTGGATGACTCCTCCATATAGACTATATATAAATATACACACAGACACACGTGCACAGATAATAATAGAAGGCTTATTTAGCCAAACACCTGCTGCTCAAATCTTTCCTACGGTGTGTTACGAGGAGAAAAAAAAAAAAAAAAAAAAAAAGCACTGCAAGTAACCCAGAAGTGACACTTACAGCAAAACACCTCCTTTATTTCAGTTCAAGGACATCACTCTTTGACTGACAGGAAAGGGGAAGTTTTTTAAAGTTCCTTTTATAGATCAAGACAAAATAGAGCATTATCCAAAACAGCATCTAGTACAGGGTCTGAAAAGACGTTTAAAAACTGTACCTTGCTATGAGCCCTGCCAGGACCTCAACAGTTTCCTAAGGTATTTAAAGCAGATTTTGGAGCATCTGAACAGCTGTGCTGAAGTTTTATTAATCACAATGCAGATCTGGCACGTCTTGAAAGCCCAAGATATACCAAGACAGAACCATTTCACAGTAACACCAGGCAAACTTAGACTTCATACGCATTTCCATATAACCTAATATGGGAGGGCTGGGGGGAAATAAACCACATGGTCACATGAGCACTGGAACTAATGCATCCCACTTTCCCCAGGATGTGTGCCATGACTGATTGCAACATACAGAAATGCTCACTGTCACAGTCTCCCCATAGACTTCATTTTTCTGATCACTTCACTCCCACATAAACTCTCATATCTTACACAGGTCAAGTTGGTCAAGTTCATTTGCAGTTTTTCCTGCAATGGTGATCCACTAAGGTCTTTCTGTTCTAACCGCATTGCTCATTTTGACAAAACCTGTAGTCATTTAATAATCCTGATGCTAGTTCTCTCTCAGGGCCATTTTTAGCCAAATGATGGGTGAAAAACATTCCTGGAAAGGAAGAGGAAGGAAGGAGTCAGACAGTGAGATCACATATACCATGGCCATAGGAAATCAGACTAAAAATGTTTTTTCCCAACAAACATCTGTGGTTGTTATTTCTTTTAAGTCAGGTTTGAACGTAAGTCAGTTCATCCATAAAAATTCAGAAACAGGAATATAACATTCAACAGCATAAAGCAAAAGTTCAAGGTACAAATTCAAAGACTTCCTTGGACAGTTAAACAACGTATAGACTTTGAATCTCAAAATGCTTTAGAATTTGAAATCTTAACCACACTTGATCTCCAGGCACCTGCTTACAAAGCATCATATCATGCCATACTGTTAAAGCAGGAGTAACAGCAAAGTTGCTTACATGTCACAGTAAATACTTTGAATACCACCACAGTTACTATCTCCACGATACCTAGGAATTGTATTTATTGTCCCATCATAAAGCAAGGTTATGAGCTTACAGTGGTAGTTTTGATAAGCCTAATGAACATTCCTCTCTAAACACAACCTCTCTAAAAATAGATCACAGCATGTAAGGTTGCCAAAAAATATTTACACTTAGTTGCTTATAGGTCAGCAGCCACATATTATGGTTATTTATGACATGGCTGCCACCTATGATAAAAAAAAAAACCACACTCATAGAAGGAAAAAAAAAAAAATCAGTATTATTCTACAGATCTCTAAGCTATGTAGCTCCCAGGTGAGTTGTGCACAAAGACTAAAAGGATTAATTTAACTGCATTGCAACTGCTGCATGGACCAAGTTAAAGGTCTTGTATATACACACAGTCAAGATGGTGATAACAGGCTTGTATTTACACTATGATAAAAAAGACAGGCCAGCAAAAGCAAGAATTATTAAGAGCTCTCCGGCTTGCTTACTTCTCATGCTATTAGGGGAAGAGGAGGCAAAGATAGTTTGGTTGTGGCAAGTCAGCAAACAACATTTTATTTATTGTGGAGATTAGCTGGTGTAAAAGGCAGTCTACAGTATTGGAAGATCACTCTGACCTCTGCTGGTCCACTCAGAGAAGCTGAGCAGAAACTGCCTGAAGGGAGGCCGAAGTCCCCAAGGGTGAAGTGGTTCCCAAGCACAGAAAAGGTTGACCATATTGTTTTTATGTGGTCTATCAACTCATTGTCACTTAGGTGAACTTCCAATTTGCTTCTGTTTCACAGTCTCATACCAAGATTTAGCTTCTAGCCCTGTACTTTGTTCTGGTGGCCCGTCAAGTCCTAGCACAAGGCTTGAAGAGCCTCTCTCCCTTGACACTGATTCCCACCTCAGCACCTCTTCACAGCTTAGCCCTGGGTCCCCTCCAGTTTCAGGGCTGCGGTCTTAATGACCTGCATGAGAGCCACCAATGCACAAGACACAATGCACAAGACAGCTCAAAGAACACCTTCCGTGGGCCTTAAATCTTCCAAATGAGGAAAAAGTAGAAGGGTAGTAAGCAATTTTCCTCTAAAATGAAGGGCTTCAATGGCCCACAGCACCATAGTGCTGTGCATAAGCACATCATGACCAAAAGACAGCTCCCAGGGTGGGGACTGTGTTTTCTCTGTTCCCCTTGTCAAACTGGAAGGAATACTCAGATTAAAAGCTGAGTCACACATTTCCATTTCCTTCACATCATGCTGGCAAAAGCATAGCCATGCTTTCTATATCACCACAGCATCAGTTCCGCAGTGAACACAAAAGCAGCAACTACAACAGGCCATCCTACAGCAAGGGGAGCTGTGGCCACAGGATCTGACAAAAAAATAATACACAAACTCAGCAAAATGGCCCCAGCTGAGTGACTGCAGCACTCTGACCACGTGACTAGTCTCCTTAAAAACACGGTCTCACAACAATGACAATTCTTGTTGAAGAGGCGCCTCCAACCTGTTTAGGTTTAAAAGTCACCTTTGAATGAACTACTCTTCCCAAGCACGCAGTTGCCATCCCCTGCTAGAAATGTGTTTTCTCCACCATCTTCCTTCAGAAGTAAATGACATCATGGTAAAGGCACGACTGCTTCTGCTGCTCCTCAGCAGAACCGTAACACGGAAACTTGATTTAAAATACATAATGGAGGAAATACCAGTAAGCCACACCAGAACAACCAGGAGAAGGAAAGGGAAGCAATTTCCTTGAGATGGGTTTTGAGGCCAAATATTTTAAGTATTAAAATCTGCCTTCTAAACATCACAGGCAATTAATAGACTCAACATGGGCAAAGCATGCTCACTCAACAGCCAGTCAAAAGGAGACTGAAATTAGAATTGCTTCCTACCCTACACACGTCTAGCACCACAACAGAGCCAAGGCCAATTTTAACCAGCCAGAAAGCCAAAGACAACTTTTTTGTGTAGATAGGGAGGCATGTTGTTTCAGTGCAAGTAGTACTATCTCAGCACAGCCTCTGGTGTAAACAGACAGCTATGAAAACACGTTGTGGGAGTATCTAGATGATAGGCCAGCTGTGGGCAGCTAGCAGCATGCACCCCATGAAGCTCCATGCCCCTAAGATGGGTGCAGCATCAGCTGGTACTGTGGCTGACAGAGCTTCTTCCAGGAGCCCCATGCCAAAGGGGAAGGCGAACACCTTCATTCTGTCGTGTGGGGGGGAGACACCTTTTTGCTTAAGTTAGTCAGTCAGTTACGGAAATCCCCTGTGCAAAATATCTGTGCCAACATAAAAGTCATGGATAAAACAGGCACAAAACACAGGTGGATTTAATCATTCCCTCGCAGCTTTTACAATCCTCACACTTCAACTAAATTTAAAAAAAAAAAAAAAAAAAAAAAAAAAAAGACTCCCACATTGTCATCAGAAGTTTATTTTACAGAAGTAAAGCGGGTTCCCCTCCCAACAGCGAGCGGCCGAGTCAGGCAGCGGCCGAGGGCGCCCCTCTGACTGACTGACTGAACGACCGACCGGACTTCGGCGACCAACCGCCCCCCAGCAACCGCCCGCGGCGGTTGGGGCCGCTCCTCCTCCGCGCCTCGCGCCTACCCCGGCCCCAGCTCAGGTCCAGCTGAGGCTCCACGCCCCGCCGGGGCAGCGCCCGCTCACAGGCCTGAGGGCGGGTGGGTGAGCAGGCAGGCGGGCACGCCGCGGACCCAGCTGCTCTTTCGCCCTCCTCTCCACTGCCCCGGACGGCGTTGCCCGGCCGGAGAACAAAGAGGGTGTCTGCCCTGCTCGGGGGCTGCTGAGGGGGCTCCGGTGGGATACACTTTTTGCCCCCCCCGCCCGCTCGGGCAAACTCACCCTCCTTGGCTTTCTTCTTCCTCGCCAGGGTGCCGCCGATCTTGCCCAGGAACGACTCGTCTTTTTTCATCCTGTGGGGCCGCAGCGTCGGCGAGCGGATGGGAGCAGAGGACATGGGACTTGGGAAAGGGAGTACCGAGGCAGCCGGCCCGAGCCCCGCCGTGCCCTGTGCAGGAGTGTGGAGCGTCCCGCGGAGCCGAACAAAGCCCTGCGAGAGGCGAGGAAGGGGAAAGCTCCCGTCTGGCCGCGGTGGGGAGCAGGGGGCGTGCGAGCCTCGGAGGCGCGGAGGACAGGGGGCGGGGTGGGAGCCGCTGCCGCCGGACACAGCGTTCTTCCACGGCGGGGAAGGCCGCGGGCGGCGGGGGCGGGACGACATGGACATGCGACTCGGGTGGCGGCCGCTCCGGTGGGATGTACCGGGCACCCGGAGAGCCTCGAGGATAAAAAATGAATAAATAATAACATTTGAGGTTTCGAATGTTCAAATTTGAGGAGGAGAGCTGTGCTGATAGGGGTTAGAAAAGGGGGGGTGAATGGACTGCAGCTGTGGCTTCCCCTCCTGGTGCAGGGTGAGGGGCTCCCTGGGCTCCTCTGAGAGGCGCCACCGTAAGCAAAGCGTATAGGCAGAGAAACAGCCGAAACCAGTTAGTTGTGATCCCAAAGAAGTTTTCATTACGGCACCAGATGGCGTGATGAGGGCTCTGTAGAATACGCATTAGAAACATCCTAAAAGAGTTCCTAGTGTTAGGCTCTGATCCTGCAAAGTCTGATGCGCATACTTAACTTTAAGCTCCTGAAGCGATCCCATTGACTTTAATGAGACTACTGGGTACCTAAAGTTATGCACATGCCCTTGGCCATGCTCCTGCCACAGCTCCCCGTCAGCAGCCCTTACTCCAGCACAGAACTTGTCAAGTCAAGGCGACTTGACACAGAGTCCACACACCCAGCCTAGGGCAGCTTGCAGGACACATTTTCCTGCCTGATCGGCGCAGGAGCAGCACTACACAACGCATCCTTGACTTTGCCTTGTGTTTTCAAGAAAGGAGACTGAGTGTTTTGCATTTCTGTTGTAACTGCTGTTACTTGGAACGGTTTTCTACACACAGAGACACCATTAATTACCTATATTGCATTTGTATAAAAATATTTGTTGTTGTTTTTGTTTTGTGTGTGGAAAGTATTATTTAATACAATAGCTAATGACATTGAAGAACACAATGCTTTCTCACATCATTGTGTCTAATTGGTTTTCTGTCTGCATTTGAACCATGGGTTGCCTTAGGGTCTCCACTCCTGCTGTTGCATTTTGCAAATCAACAGGAGAGTGAAAAACAAAGACTGGCAACGCACAAAACCAAGGGGTAGTCACAGGTTTGGAGCAGGACCTGCTTTGAATGTTAGCCTGTAATGGATTAGGTTTCCAGGCTATAATGTCCCTCTGCTCAAGCCAGCTACTGCTCCAGCACGAGGGACAAAGTCACCCACAGCACTGCTGTGCATCGCTGGCAAAAGCAACTGGGAGTTGGGAGCGCTGGCCATGTGTCGCCAATGTCCTGTGTTGCAGATAGCTTGAGCCAGGGCTTCTCCTCAGATTAATAAAGTTCTCTGAGCAATACTGCCACATCTCTAATTTTCCCACACTAACATTACATTGTGTGTTTCCACACACAATAAATATCTCACAAAATAATATGCTTTGCGGATTTTAACAGCAGTAGCTGTTCCTGCAAGCAATGCTTCTTGCATTCAGCTTCTCTGGCCAGGCTGCTGAGCTTCTCCATTCAGGAGCCCTGGAAACTCTGAGCTTAAAAATGGGTTGTTGACAAACAAAATTCTGAGGAAATCCTGAACAAAGTCTCTCTGAAGAAAGTACAACTCCTCCAAAAACAAATGAGGCAAAACAAAGTTGTTAACACCCCATGCTTGAGACCTTCAGGGAGCACAGCGAGTCCCACTGTACATTAGGGCAACCCCTCACCTCTGGCCCAAACATGAGTACAATGTGTTGAATCATTGGGATTAGAAATCAGAGAGCGATTGATTACGAATGAATAAATGCTATATTGCAATGTACTGCGCCTGTGCTGCACTTAGGCCTCCAGGTAACAGGAGCCCATCATGGTTCAGACTTTAACAAAGGGGTCAGAGATAAGGAGACTGCTTACAAAGGGACAAGATAAGGAATGTTAAACATACAAGGCCTCCAGATAACAGGAGCCCCTCAGACCCCAAGAACCAGATCAAACCAACCTTATGGCCCAGATTGTGACCAAGGCCTCAGAGAGCATGCGCAAAGAGATGAGGTGAAAAGTTCAACCCTGATGAAGACATCTTACTTCATCCCCATGACCCTCAATGCCCACCACCACAAGGCACTGAGCAAATACAGACAAGAGGAATTTATGAAAATGACTTCTTGTAGCTAATTTTAATACTAAGCGGGGACCAGTTATGCATATGTATATGCATATTGGGAAACTTCATGCATATGTAACTCTTTACTGCATATAACCATGGCAAGTTGCCACGTCAGGTGCGCACGACTTTGGTGGGACTGCCCCCTTGCTGCCCAGCACTGAATAAACATACCTACTTTACGATCTTACTGATTGTGAAGTCAGCTTTCTGTGAGTCAGTATAGATTCACTCTGATTGATCACAGACTCCATCACAAAAACTGTCATAAAACATTTTTGTTTTATGTTTTTGTTTGGGTAAAGAGAAGCAATGGTCTTTACAAAGAGCACAGAAATGAGGCCTACTTGGCCTATTGTGTTCAGCGGCCCTGCTCCCTCCCAGGTCTTCAGGGAGCATTGTGAGGTGTCCCCTGATGTACCAGTGCACCACCAGTATGCTCTGCACAATTTCCAGCTTCCAGCAGGTCTAGCCCCCAGGGTGGACCAGTGGTGCCCGCCTCCTCTTCCCCACGCTCTGCACACAGCAAATTCCCAAGGCACCCATCACTGACACAACTCACTCAGCCTGTGAGCTGCCTTGGAAGGGTACAAAGTGTTTTAACAGTTGTGAGGAGGCATGTGCAGCCCTGGGATATGAGTTGCACTGCCTGGCATTAAAAACAAAAACAAAACAAAACAACAACAAAAAAAAACACTTTGCCAAGTTGAAGAGCTGTACAAGCTAGGAACAGCAACCAGAAGGTGATTCTAGTAACATGATAAATTGGTGTCCAAACAGAGCACAAACACAGGGCATATTTAAATTGTTTCTTTAAGCACTGGTCGGTCCTGAAACTTACACAGATTTTTTTTTCTTATTCCTGTCAAAAGTGTTTTTTTTTTTTTTCCTCTTGATTTCAGAAAGTAATTTCAATAAGTGGAAATCCTGCTTAAGACATTGGTTATAACCTCAGCTTCTCTTCCAGTTTCCTTGGCATGTCCCAGACCTGCCAGTGGCTTTCAATTCTGATTTTTATTTTTTTTTTTATTGCAAGATACGAGGAAGCATCCTGTGATCAATGTTGCATGGAGCATACAAAAGGGATTTTATAAGGATCTGCCCGCAGTCAATGTTTAACACGTAGCTGATACAAATTGCAGTGACCACACGATCATGTCCACAACATCCTGGCTCCATGTACGTGTCTACCAATACTCCTCTCCCCTAATCTGCTCATATTTTCTTTAAAGGTTACTGCTTCACCAGGGCACTTGTGTCATGCTTTGTTACAAAAGTGTTTGTCTTAATTCATGGGTAGCCCTACCCTGCCTTTAAAAATCTGTGAACTTTATGCTATGCTACTCTGATTTTGTAATGTATGGTAAATCTAAACTAAAAACTGAGGAAGTTGTTCTTGATTAGACAGCCCACTGCCCCAGCCTTAATCAAACATCCTCTTTCCAGCAAACACTTGATCTTTATACCTCACAGCAAGAAAAACCTGTCTTGTGTTTGCCTGTGAAGGATCTTTTGATGAATACTATTTATTGATATGGCTTCTTGGGAAGGACAAATAAGTTTGTTTTCCTGAAACAACAGTGTATTGCCCATAGCAGAGGAGTTTTACCCTGTTCAGTTGTTAGTGGAAAAAATGGATTAACATTCCAAAAATTTCAGGTATTTTACTGTGTAGAATACTACAACCAATTCAGTTAATACACATTTTTCCAGTGAATATTTCAAGACTTAGAGTCATTAACAAGATGCATTTTTGCCAGTCAGACTCAGTTACGGTATGAATAGATGCATCTTTCACACAGTTCTGAGTGTACTTATCCAAAACCGCAGCTGCCTAAATCCCTCAGTACCAAGTTGGCCAGTCAAGTGTTTTTGCATCATTTAGCAATGGTAGTGTCAGTACTGTGGGTGTTGAAGAGTTGCATAATTTATTAAACACAGCTCCTCCAGCTTTTTTGGGGAATGCTCTCAAAATCTTCACAGAGTGAAAGATCTATGATCTATAAGACTTGTGTTACAATACAAGCACTGGCAGTAAAATTAACTCCTGTGCAGCAGATGGCTCAGGACAAAGACCAGGCATACACTGCATCCACAGAGAAGAGTCCATGCAGTTCTTTCCACTTTGTAAGTTAATGTTAAAATAAGTATTTTGGGTTAACAGAAGGGAAAACAAAACAAACAAAAAAAGACAGTGGTGGGAGGGAAATAGAGTGGTAGCCTTACTTATGCCGAAGAGGTACACGAAGTTATTCATTGATTAAGTTGCCCATTTCATTTAAGGATATTATATATTTTTGCAAAATTATGTAATTAGCAAGGAATTTACCTGCATTCAACAGGCATAGCCCAAGTGAGATAGCTTACAAATGCAATTTTCAGTGCATAGAAAATAACCTGAATCCATAAAACAAATACTAGCATCACTGCAGCACATACAAATGTTAAATTAACAGCAGGACTACCACAGTGGTTGTTTCATTTCATAAAATTAACACTGAAGTCTTAGATTACACTTAGCTTTACTGCATTGTGGAAAAAACTTTTTATCCAACCTTTAGAGAAAAAAAAAAAAAAAAAATCAATCACTTCACATACCAGAATGTTTTTATGAAATTGTAATCTGAAAATCTGTAAGTACAAACTCCAACCAAGAAAGCACAAAAATTGGTTCACAAGCTATACACACAGTCCAAACAGCATATAAAACTTAACCAACCTAAGTACAGCACTTGAAATTTAAAGACTTATATGCAAATATCTTTCAATAATTTAAAGAAAAACACACAAATACATCAATTCACCTCACTTTGATATCCTATATGTTTATAACAGAAATGTTTAAATTTACAGCCTAAGTAGGAAAAGTATGTCAACCTATTGTAAAATAAAAGGACCCTGGATTGTTTGAGACAAGAAGGGAGTGTCTATGGCAAAAGAAAGCAGTATTACACTTCAAAATAAGAAAACAAAACAAAGTTCAAACAAACAGTGCTCTTCTAAATAGGATATGAAGAGCTTATGTGAGGACTTTCATCACGTGTTTGTTAGTCTTTAATAATTTAACTGGCTGATAGCCATTCTGAGTGGCACAGCTGCTGCTGCATGAGTTGAATGGCCTTCCATTTGAAGTCTGTGCTCTGTGTAAAGAGGAGTACTGAGGCAGCCAGTTACATTATTCATTGAAACCTTCCACACAGAATGAGATACCAGCAGTTTATGACCCAGAAAATTCTCTCTGGTACCCTCTTCTGTCAGGAGATTTCTGTGAGAGTATAGTCATTAAGAAAACACGTCTTTCAAAAAAAAATTACACTGGAAAGACCAAATCTAGTTCAAAAATCTATTTTAATTTCATCCCAGAATTGTTAGGTTTAACATTTTGCTGAACACTTAAAAGTCTGGATTGACATTTGCTCATTTTAACATTGATAGTTTTTTTTATAGGTTTTTGTTGTTGTTGTTGCTTCCTCTACTTTAGCATTTGATACTCCATTCAAAATGAGATTAGTGTAATTAGGTGTGTCACAAAGTAATGGTGACCTGGGATATATGGGGCAATGGTCTCTCATAGTTCTTCACATAATGAATTAAAGCAGAACCACATGGTTTTTCAAAATAGAAAATCATTCCATACAGTCTTCCTCTATTATAATAATATGCATACTGATTTTTCTCAGATGATAGATAATTTAGACATGAGATGCTATTATTTTTTCTCTCTGGTCTACCAAATGATTGAAAATGCTTTTTTTTTTGTTGTCATTTTGGTTTTATTTTTAAATAATGGTACTTGTTCACTACTGAGGTAGAAATGTGCCTCTTAACTGATGCTACTGATTTGCTTCAGAATAATTTATATTACGTATTCTAGTTGAAAATTTTTTACAAAGACCATTTATTCCATGCAGACATTAGCTCTATAGCTGCAGACCAGTTTGTATTTTCTAACAATGGAAGGAAGCTGAGTGCTCTGACTTGCACAGACCACATTCTGCATAAAGTCTTGTCCCAATTAACTTAATATCACCAAGAGCACTGCAGCTGCTAACAGCAATTTAGCACTGATGGCATAAACCATGCAGTAAACTCCACAATTTCAAAAACCTTTTCATGGCAGAGAAATTGTGTAAAAATTCTTCTCAAATCTGTTGCTAGCACTGGCGCTGCCAGGTTCTAGGCTTTTTAAAGAGATGAGAATGCCAGAAAAATACTGCTATCTTGCACACTGAAATTCTGTAATTTTAGGTGATTTTCTTAAGTTATCCCATACAAAATTCAAGATAATATGCCAGGCATATGACCAACTTCACTATTCCCATTGAGGAATGAGGCTTTTTTCCCCCTGCAACATCAGTACAAATTACTATTTTCTCATTCAAGTAACTGCTCATGCATACCAGGGAAGGGAGACCCAGTCTGACCCATACTCACATTTCCATCTGTCTGTATATTTTATTGTACATGGGCAAGTACAGTTCTGCACATTTCCCTCCAAGGACATGACAGGGACAACACTTTCTACAAAATTCAATAGGTATTTTGGAAAGGCACTGAGTATCAGACATTAGTTGCTACATCTCTGCTGAGATTTTCACTAACAACAGGTACAGACCTGTATTAAGAAAAGCACAGGCCAATAGCAAACGTACTTTTGTTTGAAGCACATTACCATATTATAAGTTTGCATCCTATTTTATTTTTAAAGCTTGTATTTTTCAAATCAAATGCAGTTTTGCTCTCAATATCACAACAAACCTGCCCCCTACACTCGAACAACCTCCCTGTTTCCTCATCCACCTTCGCCCAAAGTCCCCCTAACAGCTTACTCATTAGCATTGCCTCATGCCACCAGCTCTCCCAAACATAAAGAATGTTCTCAACTTTGTTTTATGCAGGTGGAACAGCTCCAATAAATCACTGCCTTAGAACTGGTGATAGAAACACTAGCCCTGTTACTGATGCATTTCTCTGCTCTCACTGGTTCAGAGGTGCCCTCAAGACAGCAGCAGTAAGACTGCACAGTCCTTGTCCCCAGAAGCTCCTGCTACTTCTTGACTATAAGGAAGGTGCTCTTCTCCCCTCTCCAGGTCTTTTTTAGCCCGTAGAAAGAACTGTAGGCACTGAAAAAACACCACAGCCAACAAAGCTCTGCTTCAGATGGCATCTGAATTTCCCCATTCATCCTTTAATTTATTGTATAGATCAGTTTTCTCAAAACTTAATTGTAAGCTAGATTCTTAGTGCACAGTTTAAGACTATTTCTACTCAGGAAGGCTACCTTGCCCTCTAGAATAGAAAACTGATACTAGTTTAGGACTCTCACACAATATTAAAAGACTAAATGTGAGAAGACTTCAATAACAATGCACACAAAATAGAGTTCCTAGGGTATCAGAATGCATCTATTTTTATCAACATTACCAAAATAAACTTGGAACTCCTGGGAGAAAATCCTAACAATATTTTAGTATCTAAACATTCACATTATTCTCACTAAAAATATTTTTGTATGTTAAAATGTAGATAGTGCTGGAGAAAAAAACCTTTACATTTGTTGACATTCTTAACATAGTGTCATATTTTATCTTGTAACAACAAAAAATCATCAGAAATGCTTTGTTAAATATGTATCTGCTATACAACCCGTTAGATACACACACACACAAAAATCTTTATATTAAATGTTGGTATTTGAAGTAGATCCGACTTCTGTAATTCACACTTTGTTTTGAACATCTGTGATCCTGTTGATAAACTTTATAAAAAGGGGAAGGATGTTCAGTCAAGTGGAGCTCCGCAAAGCTACACAGACCAGTTTCTAGGCTTTGTATTTCAGAAAGTGAGTTATCAACATGAACAGATTTAGTCACTGTATTAGTACAATAACAATATATACCACTGCTAAAGCAGTGCATAAAACTGTAGCCTCTTTAAAGAACAGCGTGCCCGCCAGCACTAACTTGACTGGGAACAAGATTTCATGAATCCTGACATCAATCAGCAAAGTCACACAGCTTCTCAGTATGTGCAAACCCATGCCTTTAGTTGGATAGAAGAAAGTGGGAGTATAATAGTTTGTCTAGCACTGGTTCTTGAGCAGAAGTATACAATTACATTAGGAGATTTAGAGTCAAGGACAGACTGGACAAAGCTGGGAAGTTCTACTCTCCCAGAATATTATTTGTATTGTAATTCTATCTTTTCCAATGCCTAAAACAACAACAGAAAAGTAAATTTAGATGCAGGAAAAGTAGATTACAGGTTCACTCTCTTATAACAACTGAAGACTGATGTAGGTCTATCAACCTATCTAAACTATCTTCAAAAAGTCCTTCATTAGGACTGAACTAGTGAATTACTCCAGTCTCAGAGGCCACTTTTGTGATTAGCATCTAAAAAAGGTAGTAGTGAGGCATGCCTCTGACACAAAAGCAAACAAGGTAGCATCACGTGATCACTTCCAGATGTCTGTTTTTGCAACTGCTACAGAAGATCTAATCAGCAAGACCCAAAATCAATGGCTTGACTAAGATCACTAAAGACTCAAAACTGCCTCAGAGTTGAGAATCTTTCAAAGTTATTCTTGAATTCTAGCATTCACTATGCTAGGCAAAGAACACATTTACACATGGATGATTTTACAGTAGTGAAACATACCTGAATCAGAACATTCTGCTTCACTAAATACCATTATTTTTTGTACCAAATCATTTTTGATGCATTTTGAAGATGGAGAAAAACTGTTACCCCTTAATTTCCACTCCGACCATACACGCACTGGATCATCCCAGCACTTGAGAGACTTCCAGTTGGAAGACTGAAGGCTATGCAGGCCAATGACAATTACAGTCATGTCGAATGTATTCAAGAACCAATTTCCAACACAACTGTCTCACTTTTTATGAAACTACTGCTAAGTAAAAACTAAAATAGCTAGAATCTTACATTCTCCCATCTTTGATAAGAATCAGAGGTACAATGAACCTTTAGAGCATAATTCTTTTAATATAGTTTCTTGTGGAGTCTGAGGTAAATCACTCAAATGTGTATCAGTATTTCAAGAAAAAAAATAGACCATATCAAGCTGTATAGTCTTGATTTCAATTACAGAGCTCAACTTCGTAGTACTGATGTAAATAATTTCCGTATTATAGAAATCTGATTCCTGCTCCAAACTGAACACCATCACATATCCTGAAAAGACACAAATAATAAACAACATAAGTGATTTATAGCATACTGATGAAATTAAAATTAATTCGCCTTACCCCCAGGCTTCCAAGGCTTTCAGTCTCTGGAAAGTTACAGTTCAAACTTCAGCTGACAAAGGCTCTTTCAAATAAATGCTTTGCCAATCTGTCATCCATATGGAGTGCTTACATTTGTAAAATAAAGCCCATAATTTTCAAATTGCTGTTATTCATTCACATTTCACATGAATGACACGTAGAAACATAATCTGATTCCTGTACAAAATAGAGTTTCTCCTACACTATTCATGGTACTTCACAGGCAAGAGCCCCAATTAAGCTTTTCTATTACATATTTTAATATTTGCTTGGTGTAGGGTAATTGGTTGCTAACAAATTGGTTGCTAACAAATTAGATTAAGTTGTTCTCCCTTTCTCATTATCTATACAGTTACACTTGTGTTCATTTTTCAAGGAAAGACATTGAGCTTGCTATTTATCCAATCATTTGTTTTTGGAAGGCTTCGGAAAATCCTGTGAGCTGTCTGAGTGATCATTTCCCCTAAAGAAATGAAACCTGCTACATAGCTATTTATACTTTTCAACACCTGATGTCAAGTTAAATGAACTCTGAAACCTGATATAAACAGGCTTAAGCTAAGAAGTATTGTGAAACCAACATAAATATAACCAGCTGAAAGAAAAGAGCATCAAGTATTGAAAAAAAATCTCTGAACTGTCACTGAATAAATAAAAGACAGCAGTTCTCTCTGCCAAAACCAGACAGAAGTGCAGTCACTTTTAAAACTAGTTACTGTTAAAGAAATTGGTGTAAAAAACAAACCTGTCACCAGACTGTACTCCCATGGGGAAACAGTAATTAAGTTCCAATCTAGCAATGTTTCCAAGTCGGAGAACTATTCCGGCACCGTAAGACCATCGGATATACTCTGCCAGCTTCTGCAGGTGAGCTCTGGGACCATCACCTAAAAGCAAAAGACCAGGAGAACAAGAATCAAAGTAGATGGCCAAGATGTTCAAAGACAAGCTGGAATGCCAGAGCTAGAAGACTGACTACTTGGGAGCACCTTCTGAAGATTAAAAATTTATTACCCACAAATCTTGTAAATGCCAAGTAGTTTGGACTCAAACTACCCACTTCTAAGGTTCTGTTTGAGCTTCTTTTCTCATCACATCTTATGCATACTTGCATGAATCCAGAAATGAGTACTAAAACTGAACTAAAAGTCTTTAGCTAGCTCTGCTAGTTTTAAAGCTGATTCATCTGTTTTTTTTGCACTGCATATAGTACAACCCTCTCACACAGATGCCATCTCTCTTCATCAAGCAAGGGAGACTATATCAAATATCACAATATTCCTGTACTGTTTTTGTCTGAGATAGAGTTAACTTTCTTCATAGCTGCCCATATAGGTGCTATGGTGCTTTGTTTTGGATTTGTAAACAGTGCAGTGTTGATAACACACTGATATTTCAGCTATTACTGAACATTACTTATGCAGCACCAAGGCTTTCTCCATATCTCTGTCATTCCACCCCCCAGCAAATAGGTGGGCAATGGATGAGAATCAGAGGGAAAGCACCTGGGACAGCTGACCAAAACCGACTGAAGGGATATTCTGTACCATATAACATCACTCCCAGTAATAAAACTAGGCTGAAGTTTGCCCGGTGTTACTGTTGTTTGGGGCCTAGCTGGGCATCAAAGAAAAATCCCTTCAACTACCACACCTTCTTCTATCCTCTAATGCCACCACTTTTTATTTAGTCCATCTCCAAAAACGTGAGAGTATCACTATAACATCACTTTCCAGTCTCCTTTTAGAATGTTATAAAACAGCAGGCATGATTCAACTACCCCACACTAGTTTATGAACACCAGCAATTCACAGATTCTGATGTTGCCATCCTAGCTCTCTTTCCTATAAGTTGTGCTATGATTTATGCAAGGAGTAAAAAAAAAAAAAAATACCAAAAACAAAAACACTGGCAATCCACCAAACATGCAAGTTAACAGCAACAGCTTTTTGACGGCCTCCAAAATATGGGTAGTAAACAAATTGCTTTTGAATAAATACTCATAACAGTTCTCTTCTACTTTACAAGGCTACTGAGTCTTACCATAGTTAAGATTGCAGAGATTTCCAGCATTGAGGAAGAAATGTGTTCGGAAAAGGTCTCCAAAACCTCCTCGACCTGGCCGGAAAGGTAGAGGAGTGTACAGATGCAAGCCTCCAGCCCAGTAGGCATCTCCTCCCAAGTAATCACCTATTTATGGAAATGCAGAAATCAAAGCATTTACTGTGAAATACAAGAAAAGACCCAGCTCTTAAAGGTACATCCCCAAGTTGTTCTTAAAGGAAGGGGGAGGAGGGAAGGGGGAGAAGGGAAAGGGGAGGAGGGAGCTCTGGCACCTACTTACTTATTTTAGGAAAAAATATACACTGGTGAAATTCCCTTTAAGAAATGTTAGAAAATGGTGTGTATTTTTATGCACAAAAAGTCTAAAGTCAGTACAAAGAGAACAAATGTAACAGTAACCTACGCAAGTACAAACACAGGATTGTTTTATAGATGTAACTATGTCTTAACTAAGAGCAACTGGGCTTTTTTCCATTGGAAACTAATATATAACGACAGATCAAAGACCTAACAAGTCCTAAAAGGGAGCAATTATTCTAAAGCTATGAAAAGCTAAAGGATAGAATTTGAGTCTTTGTTACACACTAATACTTCCAGTATTGTTAGAAGAGTGGGATTTAAATGTTTCAGACCTTCATTCTGGGGTCCAATGCTGTACATACTGAATCCTCGCACACTTGTTGGTCCACCAAGGTAAAACCTAGTGAATACAGTCAAATTTAGGTTAATGCTTTACTTGTAAGGGTGTATTTGAAACTATCTACTCATACTTTTAACACTGCTTTTCAGAGTTACGGGTGAGCTTATAAAAAGCCTTGTACAGTACACTTAAAGAAATAAAATAAATTACATAAAAATCAAAATCCTGACACATTTAGCAAAAATTTCAAACTAAATCAAGTACTAAACATCAAAACTAGTTTTCCATCATTTACAAAGATGAAAACAGAAGGTACCCCAATACTGAAGAATCAGAACCCTGAATCTCAATCTGTTGTAAGAATTTTGATAGAAATACTCTAGTTAAGATCCATTATATGCGAAGTTAACACAACTGACATTTAGCACTTCTTGTAAATAAATTTAAATCTAAATGCTTTCTGCTAGTGATCTTTAAAAGGAGGTGTTGGAAGGCAAAATTAGAAGTAAAGCTATTATGTAACTTGACTTTATTGGTAAAGATACCTACAGTGTTAACTATGCCCAATATGAAATTTTGGAGATGGTAAATACTCGTTTGCAATTGCAAACATTGGCAGGCAGAGCTACTACTTAGCAATAACAAATTTATCCCTCCCCAATACGAAAATGAAAAACAGAAAACTTGTTTTGATTATTAACATGCAACTAAAGCAAATTTTATTTTATTATCCTCAAAATCAGAGCTACTTCTGCTTCTCTCTTCTGCTATACCATTTTTTTCATACATTACCTGGGTTGACTGCAAGAAATTAAGAAACATTTAGAATGAACAAACAAACAAACTTGCCTATCAGCTATACTGGATGGCTTGTCTCCAATAGGTACTAGCATTCCACCCCAAAGGGATGCCGAAAACACCTTTGGAGGAAAAAAAAAAATATATATATATTTTTTTTTATTTTTTAACAAATACATATTATTTAGTTTCCCTAAAAACGGTGTTAGTAAATTTCCATTGCTTAGTGAAGGCAGAGCTCCCATTAGTCTGACAGAAAGTTGCAAATGTGCATGCATGGATATCACACCTTCAGTAATTGTATTTTCAGGAAACTCATTGCTGCCCTCTTTCTACACTATGCAGTGCTACACCTTGAAGTAGGACTTTAAACCAAGAGCTACTTTCACAATAGCTAAGGGAACACTCATGCAGCTCCTACTTACTTAAAAATTTTCACGCCTTGAAGTAAGACAACACCTGTTGACATAAATTACTTCTGGCAATGTTAAACCTGTAGAAGGCTAAGTCCAGCAAATAGCTACCAGTAAAGTACAATTATTACCTGCCTGTAAATTAGCCTTGTAAGTAAATCAAACTACATCTATCTTTTATAACTCACTATGTTGACATACATTCCATATCACATTATCACAGAATTGTCTAGGTTGGAGGAGACCTCAAGATCATCAAGTCCAACCTCTGACCTAACACTAACAAGTCCTCCACTAAACCATGTCGCTAAGTTCAACATCTAAACGTCTTTTAAAGACAGCCAGGGATGGTGACTCCGTAATAACTGCTTATTTATCTATTTCTTGGGAGCCACATACTCTAACAAACATATTTATTCATTTGCCTCTTGTCTGTGTACAAAGCAGAAGTACTACTACCAAATGGTGAGATCTATTGCTAATACCAAGGCTACGAGTGTTGGATAATTCCCCTGGTCTACACACCACTCCTGCTATGTTCTGCCCTAAGAGTCCCAGACACCTCCCCTGTCATAAGCACATGTGAACTCATCATGAGGTACAAGCACATCTCGTTACAGAGCACATGCAAAGGCCAGTTGTACCCAAGTCCACACTCATGGACAAGGGATCACAGAAAATTATGTACACCTTATGATGAGACTTGCTTCACTTTCATTCGCTTTCATTTCATATTAGTAGCCATGGGAAGAACAAAATCCTTTTTATCTAGCCAAGAAGTCATTGAATTACTTCATAGTAGGATATCCTGTCTTGGTCAACTGAAGGTCAGCAAATACATATTTAATTTCCAAAAATATAAATCAAAGTATCTACACCATCAATCTTTCACTTTCATCATATTTTTCTAATCCATGGTGAAAAATCATCATAAGACACTGATTGATTCAGTAACCTCATTTGTTAATTCAATTAATAAGATATCTTTTAAAAAAATTACCAAATCCCAGAGAAGCTGCTTATTCAACTGAAATTCAAAATCCTCTTTCAGAAATCTCACGTCTCCACCTGTATAGCCAGCTAGCTCCTGCAAAGACAGAAATTTAAAGTTGTAAAGCGTATTATGTGTTTCTTTCAACACAAAATCATCATGCCTGCATCATCATAAGCAGTGTTTTCTGAATAAGAAACACAGACATTGGATATTGAGACACCTGAGTTTTGGAGCAATGAAAAAACACACATAACCCTTTTCTTTCCATTTTCTAACCATTTTCTTTCCCCCATTTACTGTATACGGCTATTAGAAAATTTACTGTATAAGGCATTAAAAAAATTTCAATTTTCTAACCATTTTCTTTCTCCCAAATACTGTATAAGGCTGTTGCTTTCTAAACCATTTCCATAAATGAGGATACAAGAGAATGGAGCTTGAAAATTCAGCACCTGAAATCAAACCTCATTTTATTTACCTAGGACCTGAGATTTCATATGCACTAAAACAGGGCTGAAAAGCCAAAGACAAATGACTGTATTACACCAACACTAGCTGAATAGAATAAGTGACTGAAGCAGCGTTACAGGCAGCATGTAACAATATGCTAACTAAATTCCGAATTAGAACCACCTTTCTTAATCAGAATAGTTCACTGCTGCTTACAGAACAGCAGCACTTCTACTTCCAACGGCATTTCAAAGCAGCCTGCTTCTGAAACACTCCAGAAGTTAATGCTTCTGAAGCATTAACCCATACAGCAGAAAAGCTAGCTTTTCTAAAAGCTCTAAACATAACAAGAGTAAAAACCATTTTCTGTGTTAAAATAATACATGTGTATGTGCCTTTGAGAGTTATTTTTACCCTATCTTTCAATTTTAATTCTAAGATTTGCGAATTTTGTAAGTAGCAATATGACCACAGTCTGGTAGCTTTACCATGCAGTGACAGGAAACAGGAGACTATTATCTGCCATCTAGTGTAGAAACTGTCAGGGATAATGCATCTCAGCTAATAAATGATTTAGTGCTAATGGCACAAAATGAGCTGCATTTTTTTTTTACCAATGGTATACAAATGAAAATTTGCTTCTGTTAAAAAATCACAATTTTAAAAAAGTAACCACTAGTCTTCATTGTATCTTAGTCAATTTACAATTAATTTAATTTCAGGCATTTTTTAATATGAATGGTAGTTAAATAAAATAAGAGTTACTCAAACACACATATAATATCCAATTATGTATAAATGATTTAATACTACCTGATTAATTTTCAGCAAAGCACCTCGTTTTGGCAAGATTGTAGAGTTCCGGGAATCAATTACCATGGCATGCTGAAAAGAATCAACCAATTATTTTTCAGTTCACTTATCTATTGAATACCACAGAGTGACACTATTATTTTCAATCAAAACCTGTGCACACAGTGGAAGACAGCCACAGTTCCAGTTAAGGCTTGTGTAGCTCCATGGATTTGGAAACAATATTCCGACAGAGTAACTCCGTTTTGACTTTAGAGGCCACATCATATATATTTATGATTTTTGGTCATGGAACACATCAGAAATATGGCAACAATGCCTCAGTGTGTATCAGAAACTATTTGCAGTTACTGTCACAAAATTCATCTCCTACAATGTGACCTACAGATCAAAGATGACAAGCAGTCAAAAATTGCGTGTATTTAGAAACAGCAGAACAATCATAGGATGAAGAACATTACTGATACTGTCTTCTGCAAAGTAAGATAATACTGCGAAAATAGATGGCAGATGACAAGGAGGTTCTTTTACACAGCCTTGAAGAAAGAATGGGCCAGCCTATGTAACAGTCAAAATGCAACAGTCATTTTTTCAAAGTGTCTTCTCTTTGGACCTCCTGGGTGAGTGCATGAATGACCAAGCATGGCAAAAGACATCCAAAATAAAACATACTACCTACTAGGAAATAAGACAAAAAGTTCCTTTGCAATCATTCAAAAATATGAGATTACTCACAATAAGACATGCCACATTTAAAATGAGTAAAAGCCTTACAGAGAGGGAAGATTTAAGAGAATGTCCACTTTCTTCTCGAACGGAGAAGGACGCTGTTCTAGCAAGGCAGCCAAGCTCTCTCCACACACCCTCCCACTTCAATGTGTGATTGGTCTTCCAGATTGGAAACTACAAAAAAAAGGGCAATTTTGCTACAAAATTAAAATAAACAAGGCTCTCTCAAGTCTTATTTATACACGAATCTGTGCTTTTTCTTTCCAAACTTTTTGTCTCAGGGAGAAATAATTTTTTATGTGGGAATAATTCTGCTCCAACCAAGAGAGTTTGAAAAAAAAATATCTTGAACTAGATTGAGCGAGGCAACCACCTGTCTTTCTAAAATGCTGCTTTAAACATTAAAAATGTGAAGAAAAACACGTTGAGCATTTTTATATGGTGAAAATAAAATTACATTCTAGAAAAGACTTACAATGTATTACCTCTGTCATTTTAAAATTGACATCTTTTAAATAATAACAAATTTGCCCTGTGCACAAGTGTTTCAGTCATTTTTCACACAGTAAAGCAAATATTTGCAACATATTTGCAAATATTTGTGAGCTGAATCAAATGTAAATGAAGCATGTATTCCACAAACACCCCTGCTACACTTACATTAAGTTCTGTTGATATTCCTCTATCAGTTTCACGAAGAGAGCTCCAAGGGAACTGTCCAGTTACTTTATACAGGTTAACTGAAAAACTGAAACAATATTACTGGTAGATTTGCAAGTGAAACTATATTTAAGTAGATGGAATTTTACATTATCACAAAAAAAAAAACCAAACAGATCTACGAATAATTTTAGTTATTACTCAATGAAATATCTTAAAAATTCATTAAAAAAGAAATACTTAGAAATGCATTCCCTACTTTCTTTCAAAGTTTCCAGGCTGTGGTTTGAAGAATGACAGGCCATATGAAGTTTCCTTTGTTCCATATGAGAACTGGAAGGTTACCTTTTCTGCACGTCCAAAGAGATTGGGGAACTTGAGCCCAAGTACCTAAATAAATTAAAAAAATAAAATAAAATACACAGTTATCAGTTTGCTAAATTGCGTCTTAATCATATGGTGAAGATATGCACATCTACCCTAAGAATGTGAAATAAAGGCATTAAAAAATACTTGTAACTGAATGTGTTGTTCTTGTAAATTAGGTTTCTCTTTGCAATGGCAGCAGCCGTTGCAGTAGCACAAGTTACGTTTAGTATCATCATCCATTCTTTAGTCCTGTCCAATACCTGCCGACATAATCTGCATTCTCTGTATCATCAGTACTGCTATTATTTCAAGCAAAATTTCCCAGCCAGTCTGGAAGCATGGGATAACAAATATTTGGCAACTGCAGTTTCCAGCTGATCATCAGGAAAATTATCTGCCAGGTAGGGTTCACTGGTACCACAGCAGGAAGCCAATAGAAAATCATCAATACAGAGCCACTTACAAATTTTTGTTTTGAGGAACAAAATATTTTTGCAATCAGTCCTGACGGCAGCACAATGTACCATCACAATTTTCCAGAAACTGGAACTGAAACTGTTAAATGTTTTCCCGTTCACACAAAAATTCCCTGTATCCTATTCACAGTACTTGGTCCTTTGGCAGAAATGATAGAACGAGTTTCCCCCAGTCACAGATACATCCAGGATTGTTCTGTTGTGTGTGCTATTTTAAAATAACATTAAAAAGACAAAGTCGATCAGGTTTTTAAAGCTTAACAGCTATTGGAAGGAAATCAGTCATCTGAACTTTGTGATGGTGGCTACTATGCAATTATCCAACTAGAAACCACTAATCCAAAGGGCTATTAGTACAAAATATTATATCAACAGGCTTCAGATGAATTTAAGGGATTAGAATAGATGTCAAATCAATTTAACTCTTAAAGAAACAATCTCTGCTGCCACAATTAGGTGTATACATGAACATGCTTTTATATTGTTCAAGTGTTTTACTTCTCTGTAACAAATGAAAATTAAATTGATAGAGAAGCTGAGTTAAAAAAAAAAAAAAAAAAAAAGAGAGAGAAACCAAGGTAGTTTTCAGACTGTTTTCAAATTGCACTAGAACTGAGCATTGGGTTTATGTGTCAAGGTTGTCATAGCAAGGGGGGCTGCAGGGATGGTCTCACCAAGAGGAGACCAGGAACTGCCCCAAGTCAGGTAAGAGCCAGTTACAGAATTCTGTACCAATTTCATTCAGACCATGATATCCTGAGCATTGATCTCAGCAGCAGAGCTGCATAACCATTTCTCAGTTCACTAGGTTACTATTTGCCCTGCACTCACAAAAGACCACTACCTGACTTGTGCAGTATCTTATCCAGTTAAAAATACCCCTAGGAAGAAAAAGATGAGTCCCTTGATCTGGCTTATCTAGCAGGCCCAAGACGAGCTAAACTGTGCACATGAGAAGGCACAACAGGTACAGGAATGAGCACATGAAAGCAGGATCTATTTAAACTAGCACCACTGTTAAAGCCATGTTAACAGAACAACAGTATGTCTGTTAGTTTTTGTGTTAGTTGGTATATATTTCTCACACCATATTTTAATCTGATGCATTCTTAAGTGAATAAAATGGAAGTAAGTCCCATGGTTTATAATGGTCATGGAAAAACCTAGCATTCTGCAACCCAGATATATATATATATATATATATATATATATATAACTACTAGTGAGCTAAAATAAGTGAAAAATTAGAACAATTTTTAAGTCAAACCTCAAGTATTCTGATTGAGAAGAAAAAACATTTAAATAATTCTCATAGAAGCTAGATGCCAAACTGCTTAATGGTTTCTCTAGTAAATAAAGCATCTTAAATACTATCAATAAATAACTGAATTCATTTTAAGAATTAAAAAAAAAAAAAAAAAAAAAAAACAACATACTGAGGTGGAACAGCTAATTTGTGTTTATACAAAGTTCTTCTCTCATGTGAAACAGGCTTTTGCTGAGTGAAAGCCTGACTAATACAAAGGCTCTTCATAGACAAAAGTCTGACAAAGCCTTAGTAAAGCCGGATCAAGAAAATAATTTGGCTTGGATCAAGTCCTCACTTATCTAATCATCAAATTCCTTGCTAGGTTTGAAATGTGAAAGCAAGAGGAATATCAACAGGAATCAATTAATATTTGAAATGATCCGTACCATACTGCCTTCATTGTTGCCAACCATAGTGTTATAGCTTCCAGTTAGTCTTCTTAATTCTGTTACCTCAAAGGTTACATCTAAACCATTTGGAAGGGCATCATCTCCTAAATAAATAAAAAGCATCATCTCTAGATGGTTACTTAAAAAAAAAAAGAAAAAAAAACAACCAACAAAAAATCCAAACCCACAGACATAAGATCACTTGATTTTTATTATTTTTTTTTAACTGGTTGAATTGAACAATAATAAAACCCCAACATTACAAAGATAAACAGCTCGAGGAAAAGATAGTGAGGGGTCTAGAAGGCAAGATGGATGAGGAAGAGAAGCAGTCACAGCACCAAGCCTGACAGAGTTCAACTCTCTCAGACATGGGGTCTGATTTGATTTTTGGGTGGTCCTGTGTGGAGCCAGGAGTTGGACTCAGTGATCCTTGTGGGTCCCTTCCAACTGAGGATATTCTATGATTTTGAGATGTTGTTTGGATGTGCATTCAGAATTTTTTTCAATCAAAGTGCATCTGGCTTTAATCATCAACTTGCTAGTTTAATAATGAATTAGCAATATTTATTACCCACCTACTAAAAACAAAGCCATACACAAATTCTTATGTTACATGAAATATAAATTAAAGTGGTCCAGACATGTCAAGAATAACGCTGTCAACTAGAGCAGAGCTCCCAGCACTTTGTGGCTAAGTGCTGGACAACAAAAACCATCCGGTTCCCTCAGGGCTCTGGCTGAGGCAGCTGTTCAAAAAACACAGCTGTCAAGGGTACCTAATTCTGCTTGAAGCAACTGGGACAGCAGCCCATCACTAACAGCCTGTGCAACTGCACTGCATTTCCTTCTCAATAATGCCACCTTCTTCTGCTGAAAAGAACACTGAGGTTGCAAAGCGATCACAAGACTGGAGATGCCAAATGAGCCTTATTGAGCAACCTGCATACACACAGCTGCCCCATATGTGTAAGACCATTTTTAATTACAAGCATTGATACAATTACTAGTATTTCCATTAAGCACAACAAATATGTTGATATAATATCACTTAAGTGAGTTTAATACATGGAAGTACAGGAAGTACTTTCAAACTCTTCCTCAAGCATTTATCCTTCCTCTGAAAATTTGCATTAAGGGATGTGTACTGTAATTATTTCAATGCTTGAAATTCACTCATTTTTTCAAATATACAAGTAATAATTATACACATATGCGCAGCCACAGGCAAATACATCTTTTTCATCTGGATATCAGACATAGGCACTTACATTCTTATACATAGCACACCTTCACGTATACCTAAAATACACAACGCTCTCTCATATACCTTTATAAGTTATATACACAAAAAATGCCTGACCTATAGCACAGGGAAAAGTACATTATGTGTGTCTGTGTGTATGAAAAAAAAGGTGAGAATTAATGAGGCAATACATACCTTGACAGGTATCAATCAGAACCTCTACCTGTCTAAAGATTCCTAGACGAAGCAACTTTTCACGAGCTTCATGTGATTTTCTCATTACCTACAGGATGAGATAAATAGCTCAGTCTTTCAGCTTACTAAAATAGTATAAAACAAGATGCTGCTAAGTCATGCAATATTTACAGATTTTGTATACACAGATATATACATATATATATGTGCCTTCAAAATAATCACAACCCACTTTAACATTCAAATCTATCAAGAAATTAAACCCAGAGCATCTGGCTTAATTTCCTACCTAGCTTGCATCCTAATTGTTAGAATGCTTAAACCTATTATTCAAATTGGTTTCAGTACTTAAATCTTACACATCTATTTACTGGACCCATGCTTTTCACAAAAAAAAAGAAAAAAAAACACATTATCCTAATCTATTAAAATCTAGACCAGCCTACACGTAAAGACTTAATGACTCCTTTGCACTTTTTTACAGTGCTAAAAGGAAAGATGCCTAAATTAAAAAGTTGGCACGCACACTTCATCCATAATTTCACACACATACTCTTTTTCTGCCCCAACTGGAGATAAAACCCAGTGAATCTCATTACGAATTCAGTTCCATAATCAAGCACTACAGAGGGACATCTAGTCAGAAAAAACACACAAAACAAGAATTTTGTCTTCATTGTGTACTTGACCTTCACAGCCAGAGCAAGACAATTTACTGCCAGCTGCACTCCAGAAGGAATCACCACCTAGAAGTACAAGGACACACAGCCTAACTTACGCTTTCATCCATTGTAGAGACTGCCACTGGTCATTTTTGCTGAGCTCCAGTAACTTTTCTTAAGCAAATTAATTGAAATTAATTGATGTGATTTTTTTGGACTTCAGCAAGGCTTTTGACACGGTTTCCCATAGGATCCTACTGGACAAAATGTCCAGCATACAGCTAAACAAAAACATCATACGATGGGTGAGCAATTGACTGATGGGCAGGGCTCAAAGGGTTGTGGTAAATGGGGCCACATCTGGCTGGCGGATGGTCACCAGTGGGATCCCTCAAGGCTTAATTTTAGGGCCAGTCCTCTTCAATGATTTATAAATGATTTGGATGTAGGAGTAGAAGGTGTTTTGAGCAAATTTGCCAACGACACCAAACTTGGAGGAGTTGTGGACTCTGTTGAGGGTGGAAAGACCTTGCAGAGAGTTCTAGACAGATTGGAGAGCTGGGCGATCACCAACCACATGAAGTTTAACAAAGGCAAATGCTGGGTCCTGCACCTGGGATGGGGCAACCATGGCTATATGTACAGACTGGGTGATGACACACTAGAGAGCAGTACCGCAGAGAGGGATCTGGGGGTTGTGGTTGACAGCAAGTTGAATATGAGCCAGCAGCGCGCCCTGGCAGCCAGGAGGGCCAACTGTATTCTGGGGTGCATCAAGCATGGCATTACTAGTTGGTCGAAGGAAGAGATTGTCCTGCTCTGCTCTGGTGCAGCCTCACCTTGAGTACTGTCTGCAGTTCTGGGCACCACAGTATAAAAAGGACATTAAGCTGTTGGAGAGTGTCCAGAGGAGGGCAACGAAGATGGTGAAGGGCCTGGAGGGGAAGACATATGATGAGTGGCTGAGGTCACTGGGCCTGTTCAGCCTGGAGAACAGGAGGCTGAGGGGGGACCTCATAATGGTCTACAACTTCCTCATAATGGGGAGTGGAGAAACAGGTGACCTATTCTCTGTAAATACAGAATTTCACACAATTTTTCTAGGTTGGAAGAGACCTCAGGATCATCGAGTCCAACCTCTGACCTAATGCTAACAGTCCCCACTAAACCATATCCCTAAGCTCTACATCTAAACGTCTCTTAAAGACTTCCAGGGATGGTGACTCCACCACTTCCCTGGGCAGCCTGTTCCAATGCCTAACAACCCTTTCAGTAAAGAAGTTCTTCCTAACATCCAACCTAAAACTCCCCTGGCGCAACTTAAGCCCATTCCCCCTCGTCCTGTCACCAGGCACGTGGGAGAACAGACCAACCCCCATCTCACTACAGCCTCCTTTAAGGTATCTGTAAAGAGCAATAAGGTCACCCCTGAGCCTCCTTTTCTCCAGGCTGAACAAGCCCAGCTCCCTCAGCCGCTCCTCGTAGGACTTGTTCTCCAGGCTCCTCACCAGCTTCGTCGCCCTTCTCTGGACCTGCTCAAGCACCTCAATGTCCTTTTTGTAGCGAGGGGCCCAAAACTGAACACAGTAAATACCAGTTGTATGACTTGCGGGAACGGTGTTAAGCTGAGGCAGGGGAAGTTAGGCTGGACTTCAGGAAGAGGCTCTTCACCAAGAGGGTGGCGGCACACTGGAACAGGCTCCCCAGGTAAACAGTCACTTCAACAAGCCTGTCTGAATTTAAGAAGTGATTGGACTGTGCACTTAGTCACATGGTCTAAACTTTTGGGTAGACCTGTGAGGTGCCTTGGAGTTGGACTTGATAATCCTTATGGGTCCCTTCCAACTTGGGATATTCTGATTCTATGAAAACCTCCCCTACCCTGTTAGCAATTCTCAAACAGGAATGGTGAAGCTGAAAATATGCGATTACTGTTTGCCATCTCTCAATGCCTTTGAGCTAAACACATCACAAAATACAGTATCACACATTTAAGTTTGTCTTCCATATGACAAGTTTAGAATCATCACAAAACTAGGCAAAGTTGCATCACATCTGAGAAAAGCCCAATGCAGGAAGATAGAAAACCATAACATGAATTTTTAAATCGAGGTGTCATTCACTATAGTACTTACATCAATGAGATTTTTAGCCTTGAAAACATCAGAGATTTCATACATGATAATGTCATCTTTGGTCCTTCCAAGTCCATCGAAGTGTACATGCTGAACGACCACCTAAAGGTAACAGATGTTGAAACACAAATACTGAGCTTGCATCTAACAATGAGCATCAAAAACAGTTAAAAAAAAAACAAAAAAAAAACAAACAAACACTTTTTTATGTATAATTATTATTACTTTTTTTAAGTGAAAAAAAATCCTGAATATTCCTAGATTGATTACTGCTAGCCTACATCAGGAGAAATCAGTGCCACCTACGTTTCTGGAAAACTGTTCCTTTAACAAGAAAAGTAAAGAGAAAAAACTCGAATAACCAAATCTAATACTGTTTAGAGCAGAAGAGACAGTAGTGGAGTATTGCTGCTGGGGTTTCCTAAGTGTTAAGATGGTGAAATAAGACACCACAGAAATAATATTAACATATTGAGACACTTAAGGCAAAGCATGTTTTTAGCTGTAGTTAGCCGTTTCTTGCATCAGCTACACATAAGGAAAGAAAAAAAAAAAAACAACAACAACAAAACAAAACCCACCTCAAGTCATATATATTTAAACTATTAAAATTCTTACTACCACTGGAGCTTTGTAGCTTAAAGTGCATATTAATATCACAGCATTATCTCTTTTCTTAAATATATTCATCTTTTTGTATCATTAACTGAGACCATTTTATGTTAAAAATCACAACAGATTCCAGGTTAGCTGATGCAATAACTGTAGTGCATTTGAATTTCCCTTATTTTTCCAATCTTTTCAGTGTATTATAATTTTAGGGATAACTACCAAAAAATCCTGCAAATGCTTCATGTATTTGTAATGAATAAGATAGCAGAATAAGAACAACCTACCATTAATGCAAATTGCATAATAAAAAAAAATATCAGAATAAATATGGAATAAACAAAATAAAATAATAATTAAAAATATATATATTACCAAGCTTCTAGGGCAGTAACTCTGAATTGAATAAGGAAAAGGAAAATTATACAGAAACTACGATGATGCATGACATCTCTTCCCACTAGTATGGTTAAAACTATTATGAGCCAAAGCAGACATATGAAATAAAAATCAAAATAGAACAGAAAAACATCTTTTGCTGAAGTTAGTATTTACCATAGTGACATAATTCACGCAGTGGCCGTTTACCCAAAACATGGCTAAACATATAATCATAGAATGATTAAGATTGGAAAAGAACTCCAAGATCTGGTCCCAGCCACTGCCCTACCACCAATATCCCCCACTAAACTATGCCCCTAATACTGCACTCAAGCAGATTAAGGACTGTTACATAGCTTGCTGCTAAACAGTATTACAGGGCAGAAATCTCTTATGAAAGAAGGAAGAAATCAGCATCTAGAAACACGTCTATTAGCTCAAAGCTTAATAATAACCCCTGTGGCAAGTTAAAAAAGGACAGAAACTAGACAACAACAGATTAAATTTACGGTACTAAATTTAATTCTTTCACATCTCACACCATAGTTTAGAAAATTCCCTCAGGAAAAAAATGAAAGTGCCCTAAGACATTTATGTTAAGAAAAAAAAACATCAGGATGTTGACGTGGTACCTACATCTTTGTTTTCAAGAATTTCCTGCTTGGTTTCAGGTTCAACTTCAACCAGCTCGGCTTCTTCTCCCAAGGCACCAAAGTCTGGCCCACTCATTGGAAGGGGCTCCAAACTCTGAAAGTATACCAAAAAGCTCCATTTAATATAGTCCGTGATTTGCAAGTTGTCTTCTTTAAAGAAAAATGATGGTTCCTGACCCTGTGTTCATCAGGTCACAGGGGAGCAAAAAAGATAAACAGAACAACTAAAGTGAGGGGAATTACCAGCATACTTGTTAACTACGTGCTTACTGACAATTTTAGTGAAATAAAAATAGCTTCCATGATTTATCAAAATAATACTGCCCTCTTCCAAGAATAACCTTATTTGTAAAGCATGCATCCTGTGTTAAACATGAATTGTACCTTTTTTTTGTTGTTTTGTTATTATTTTAAAATAAGTGAGCCAACACTTAGCTTGGGTTTCTGGGAGCAAGAGGAGTGCAAAGGATGAACAATGAAGAAAAGAGGTGTGTTCAGTGCACTACTTGGCTTTACGTACATTTTTACATACTTTTGTATTTTAATGTCTTTTAAAAGCATCCTTCTGAGTAATGTTCAAGAACCTCAGTCCCCATCCATCAGAGCTCTTCAGGTGAGTGTTGTAATCAAAATGTTTTGCAGTACATTATGGCTTTATCTTGAAAGAGCCCTACAGTAATAAGACTCTTAACAGAAGACAATGGAATCAAGCAAGAGTGAATATAGGTTTACCTGCAAAATCAGAAGCCAGGATTGGATAACTCTGTAAATACACTTTTAGTCTTAAATCACTAATTCAGTACTTGCTACATTATTTAAGAATTACTGGAATAGCAAATTCCTGTTACACATCAGAAACAAGTTAAAACAGTCCTTCCTTGCTCTCAATAGCTCTAAGGCAAATATGGAATGCACTGCCTCCACATGATATTGAATAGCAATTCACAGATGAATGTGAAACCAAAAATAGGAGAAAAATATCAAAATATAATTTAAGTCATGCTAATGAGGTTCAGCAAGGCCAAGTGCAAGGTGCTGCGCCTAGGTTGGGGTAATCCCACACATGAGCACAGACTGGGAGAACAACTCATTGAGAGCAGCTCTGCAGAAAGGACTTGGGGTTCTGGTGGACCAAAAGCTTGGCCTGAGTCAGCAATGCATACTTGCAACCCAGAAGGCCAACTGCATCCTGGGCTGTAGCAACAGAGGGGTGGCCAGAAGCAGGTCGACGGAGGGGATTATCCCCCTCCCTGCCTTGTGAGGCCCCACTTGGAGTGCCGCAGCCAGCTCTGGGGCCCCCAGCAACAGAAGCATGTAGACATCTTAGAGCGGGTCCAGAGGAGAGCCACAAAGATGCACAGAGGGCTGAAGCACTTCTGCTTTGGGACTACAACCGCAGTTACGCACGTCGCGATTGCAGGCGTCTCCAGGTCGGCTCCCCTGGGCCGCGTTAAGGGAAGGACAGCGGGGCCGCTCCGCGGGGCCCCTGATTGCCCCAAGGTCAGCGCAGGCAGCCCCCGGCCGGGACAGGCCGCTCCCATGTCCCCGTGCCCCCCCAGAGGGAACCCGCTCGGCCACCCGGTGCCGCCACCCGGACCCGCCTGAAGGTCGCCGAAGGGAGAGCTTGGTGGAGGCAGCGAGGCCACCCTCTCGCGGTCCCTGCCCAACCGCTGCCCGCGGCGCGGCCCCTACCCGGGCGTACACGGTGCCCATGGCGGCGGCGGAATCGGCGACGGAGACCTCTGGTGTTCAAGGCCGCAGCGCGGGGGTGGCCATGACAGGCGGCACCGCCCCGGCCCTCATTGGGTGGCGGGGGGGAAGCGGTGGGGCGGAGCCAGCGGCGCACGGATGTCGCAAAATGGCGGCGCTCGGCGCCTACGGGACACGGGCGGGGTAAGGGTCGTGGGGCTTGATGGAGGGGTAGAGGGGAAGGGGCCGCGGAAGACGTCGAGGCTGTCTCCGTCGTGTTTGGAAAGTCGTGGCGGTCAGGTGGAGTCACCGATGACTGGAAAAAGGGAAACATTGCTCCTGTTTTTAATAAAGGGTAGAAAGGAGGACCCAGGGAACTGCAGACCAGGAGCCTCCCCTTTGTGCCTGAGAAGTTCATGGAACAGATCCTCCTAGAAGCAACGTTAACGTACATGCAAGACAAAGCTTCACCAAGGGCAGATTCTGCCTGACCAATCTGGGCCTTCAGTGGTAGAGTGACAACATCAGGTGACAAGACTGACCTGTCACCTAGGTGGACTTCTGCAAGGCCTTTGACAGTCCCATATGACAACCAGATCTCTCAAACTGGATGTGAAGGGCGGACCTTTCAGTGGGCAAGGACTTGGCTTAAAAAAAAAAAAAAAAAAAAAAAGGCAGGTCAAGGTAGGGGATCATCCCCCTTGCCCTTGTGAGGCCCCACTTGGAGTATTGTGTCCAGCTTTTAGATCCCCAGCACCAGAAGGATGTGGGGATATTAGAGTGAGTCCAGAGGAGGGCCGCAAAGATTCTCAAAGAACTGGAGACCTCTCCCATGAAGAAAAGGTGAGAGGGATGGGGCTGTTCAGCCTGAAAGAGAGGATTCCAGGCTGATCTCACTGCAGCTTTTCAATACTTACAGGGGGCTCATAAGAAAGATGGAGAGCATATTTTTGCTCAGGCAAATGACAGGAAAATAGTGATTGGTTTTAAACTAAAAGAGGGTGTATTAAGATTAGATTTTGTGAGAAAATTGTGAAGCACTGGAGCCCAAAGAAACTGTGGAGGCCCTATCCCTGAAGATGTTCAGGACCAGGTCAGATGAAGCCCCGGACAACCTGATTTAATGGGTGGCCCCTGGCAGGGGCGTTGAAACTGGATGATCTTTAAGGTCCCTTGCAACCCAAGCCATTCTATGATTCTATGAAATTAATGCATTCTGACTTAAGTTGCAGTCAGTCAGTTATACTGCAGAAAGCTTAGTAACAAGAAAATGTGGTAACAAAAGATTGTCTTTTTATTTTAGAAGAATTAGACAAAATTGGAGCTATGCAGAATGGAAGAAGGGGATAAGATTGCTTTAAATCTATTTAGTAGAACTACCTCAGTACCTAGAAAGCAGAACTTGGCAATCACACTTAAATTCTAAAAGATACTGTTAAAACTAATTGTATGATGCTCTGTTAAATGTTACAGAGAACTTGAGACAATAAAACTCAGAAGTTCTATCTTTTAGTTGTGGTTACAATAACAATTGTTGTTACTATTACAATTCTTGCAAATTTAAAAATACATACAATAAGTGAATAAAGCAGTTGAAATAAAATAGCACCAGTCTTCTGTAACATAAAATTGATAGCTTGACAGTTTCTCCCCTGTCCCCCACCATTCTGAAATCATTTTAATGTTGTAAAATTTAGCACTTTGAGTGTAGCGAAATCTGGGAAACACAGAAATCATTTAAAGGCTGGTCTGATTCAGAAACGCTAGATTTTGCTATCTGAAAGATTTCTACATAGCATAGTTGACAATACAGCAAGAGACATGCCCTTTTCTTCCCTCCTGAGCATCACATTCCTAACTCCTTTTACAGGATGCTTTCAGTAAGCATGCAGAGTCTCTTCCCTGGACTGTACCTGGATTGCCCAGAATTCATATTCTTGAAAGAGAAGCCTTCAAACATCATAGACCTGCCCCATCCCACGTGCGTAACTTCACCTCTGAAGACACAGTTGTTGCCTTCTACTGTAAAAACAACTGTGTCAAAGACATGATACCAAAACATCAAGAGGGGAGTTAATCTCAGCAGTTACTTATTTTTCCTGAAGTATTCATATACTGATATGTTGTCTTTATTAAAATTATACATAATGTTTGTAGTGGGGTATTTAAAATCCTCATCACTCAACACATAAGAGTTGGCTGGTTTTCAAATCATAATTTGAGGCCTTTGCACATGGCCCTGGATATTGCTACTTTGATAAGTCTTTTTTGCTTCTTCCAACAATTGTTCTTAGAAAGCTTCCTTTGTGCTATCATACCTCACTGAGATAGAAAAGACCTTTTTTTCTTCACCCCTCTAGCAAGAGCGAAGTGAAAGGAGAGAAAAAAATATCTCAAGCAAGGCAGGGGAAATTATCAAGAATGATTGGGTAGCAATTAGAAGACCAAAACAACATCCACCACTTTCTATACATTGATGTATGTTAATATTTATGTGCCATAAAGTTAAACACCTCAAATTACTTTGTGCTACTAATCACAGCCACTATTTTACCTACTTTTCAATACTTAGTCAAGTATTAAGCTCTTATTAAGTACACAAAAGTCCTGTGAAGTCACTGAAACTGCACCTGTTTACACTTCATGTGGAAGTGTCCCAGTTCTTACAACTTTTTCCACTGAAGTATTTAAAACAAGAAAGAGCCATAGAGGAACTTGAGCAGTAATATGAATTGTGTAGTAAGTAGAATAACCTAGAATAATACTGTTCCTACAGCATCTCATGCAGACAACTTTTCCATAAATAGACCAGTATGTTCAAACTGAAGGCAAACAGACATAGGAAGCCACTAAAAAGCTCAAAATGTGTAACTCCCTTTATGTAGTACACATCCAATTTCATTTAAGTGTTATAAAAGTAATCCCAAAACATACTATTAGGAATTGTATTTTTAAAAAACTTTTGTTTTCAGTGTTTGTCTAACAAGCTGCTTACAGAATTGATTTTTTATTTTGAAAGTAGACTTTAAAAAGCTAATTTCCAGAGAGACTTTTTTTACTGCAATCCCTATTATAGTTCACTGAGCTGGTGCTTAGACAGACATGCAGTCTGTTACTTCGTAATAGCAACCACATTTATTTTTTTTTTTTTTTATAATCCATAATATATAAGAATTTTTAAAGGCAGATTTTTTAGGAAACTGTAAACAATACTGCAAGACTAATTGGCAATAAAGAAAATGACCTTTAGTCTTTTAGGATTTAAATTTCTCTGCCAAATTGGAATTTTGGAAGTTTGGAATCTATTTCCACATTAATTTTCTGGAATTAATTCTGGACAAGTTTGGAAACTTGTCTCTGAGGAAGAGTCAAAATCTATTTCCAGTCCAGACTCATCAGAATTTGGGAGAAAATTAGCATAGGAGTCTGACTGCTCTTTTGGATTAGCAGAAACATGTTTCAAAACTGAGTCCATGTGTTGTGAAGATTCCCAGAGCCAGGTTTCAATGTCCGCAGAAGAGTGAGGCATTTTAAGATGACAGTATGAGGAATGAAATTCCACAGCAGATGGGGCAGTTTGACATTTCCTTAATGATGCATATTTGTCTTTCCTGTTTAAGAAGAAAAAAAAAAAGATTAATAATGTTTCAATGACAATTCTATTACTGTTCAGATATTTTACAGGGAATCTCCAAGAGGAAGAACACTACAGGAAAAAGGTTAATACTAAATGCATTTATTGAGTTAGGACGTAGGACAACAGGAAAATAATCTTAAAGCAATCTTACCTAGAATAAGGTAACCTACCATTATGTATTTTCCATAGATGTAGGTACAAAATTGTTATATTAAAAATCATCATACTGTTCTGATACCACGTAAGTTACCACTTAAGGAGTTCTGATCTCCCCCAGCTATCCACCTGGAGTGTTTGGTCACTTACCAATCACAGCGGTTAGCCAACATTAATTAGCATGGTCTCAACATTCACAAGCAAAGATAGTTGTTTGACTTTATGAACACCATCTCTGCATTACACTTCACAACCAGCTATGTATCACCAACTTAAATAGCTGGAACAGAACTTTAAGCTTTACAACAGCACCTGAACCACCAGGTTAGTCCTTTGTAATTTGAGAAATAGGAAACTGAAGCTGTCACCAAGAATGCACTTTTTTTTTTTCCTAAAAAGTTATGTCTCCTCTCTTTCAGTGTCTTTGCAAATAGACAAAAAAAAAAACTACAAAAACATATCAAACCACCTCTCTTCTCCCCCCCCAAAACAAACTCCCTCCCTATCACACTTTTCAACTTCAGTTTCCATACTTGAATTTCACATGCACTAGGAGATACCATCCAGAAGGTTAGGTTTCCTAAGAGGATGTCCAAACTATAAACAGCTCAAATTTTCACAAGATTTAGGTCTGACTGCAAAAGAGAATCTAGATCTGATGACATAAGGAGAGAGTTAAAAACCAGCATGGGTATTACTTTCTGCAAAAGCAGCAATAAGTTCTTGATGGATGCTGAAACACAGCACATGCCCGGTTGCCTGTAGAATACAGTGCAGGATTCTACATACAGAGCCTTGGGACCTAGCTACTTGAAGATGAAATCCACTTAAAGAAAGGCTTCAGAAAACTTTGAGAGTTTTTTTTACAATGTAAACAGTTCTGTGGGAGTTGATCACTATTGTGGTTTAACCCCAGTAGGCAGCCAAGTACCATGCAACTGCTTGCTCACTCTACCCATGTGGGATGGGAGAGAGAAGTCAGAGGTATAAGCACAAGAACTTGTGGGTTGAGATTAAGACACTTTACTAGGTAAAGCAAAAGCTGCTTTAAAAGCAGCTGCTTTAAAAGCTGCTTAAAAAGGAAATTATTCACTGTCTCCCATCGGCAAGGAGAAGTTCAGCTATTTGTTACTAAAACAAGGTCCATTACACGTAAGTTTATTGGGAAGATAAATGGCATCACTCCAAATATCCACCCCCTCTTGCCTCCTTTCTTCCCCCCAGCTTTTATTGCTGAGTGTCGTGGTTCCACTCGAGTGGGCAAATGAGCTCCACCACAGCCGCTCTATCACTCCCCCTCCTCAAAGAGGAACGGGGAGAAAATACGATGAAAAGGGCTCAAAGGTTGAGATAAGGACAAGAAGATCACGCAGTAATTATTGTAATGGGCAAAACAGACTCTGCATAGGGAGATAGTAAGATTTATTGCTTATTACTAACAAGCTAGAGAAGCGAGAAACAAAGGAAAGAAACCAAAAGCACCTTCCCCTGCCATCCACCCTCTTCCACCTCCTTGGTGCCTGCAAGGCTGTTCCTTACTCCTCTCACTCTCCCAGCTACAGTGTCACACAGCGTTTTTTTTCCCGTCTTAAATATGCTCTCACAGAGGCGCAAAACAACATTGCTTATTGGCTCAGCTCTGGTCAGCAGTAGGGCCTTTACCAAACATGGGGTAGCTTCTAGATCCTTCTCACAGAAACCACCCTTATGGCCCCCTGCTACCAAAACCTTGCCACGTAAACCCACTACACTGAGCACAACATTATATGGTATGGAACGTCCCTTTGGTCAGCCTGGGTCAGCTGTTCTGGCTGTGTCCCCTCCCAACCTCTGGTGCACCCCCAGCCTCATCACTGGCACAGCAGTGAGAGAAACAGAAAAACTCTTGGCTTACTGTAAGCACTGCTCTCCAACAACTGAAACACAGGTGTTATCAACATTATTCTCATCCTAAGTCCAAAACACAACACTATACTAGATACTAGGAAGAAAATTAATTAACTCTATCCCAGCCAAAACCAGGACAATCAATCAGTCATCATTAAGATACCATAAAAGCACAAAGGAAAAGCCATGTGACCACCATGCCCTGTTTTATGACCAAGAGCTTGCTCTTTACACATGAAGTCTTTCTCCCAACATTTTCCAGTTCCAAACTCCCACATCTGATTCAGAATTTCTTGAGCAATCTTATTCTCTTTTTTTACTGATTGTTCCAGCTGCTATGGAGCAGAGCAGAAACAAGGTCTTTTTCAGTCCAGTGCCTGCTCTGTAACACCCCCAAAAGCATAAGCCTATCAACAGGCAACACCTCCACATCTCAGGTATGTAGCAGTCATTGATCAGTTATAAACAACAAACTCCACCCAATGTTCTTAAAAAACAAAGATAAGGGTTAGAAGCAGTGAGAACCATTTTGTGCTACCCTTGAGAAGATTATTAAATCCTGTTTAAAGGGGGAAACTTAGTAGTTCTTGAAGCTCTGATAAGAGAGAATTCCAAAAAAATACATCGTCCACATGCAGCAGCACACCAGTTTACCTGTATGTACAGAAAAGCCTCCTTTTGGCCTGGGAATAAACTGTACCAGCAATCTGACAAAACTGTTCTTGCATCCATCGAACATCAGCCGGCATGTCAGGAAACCAGTTCACTAACCTACAATCAAAATCAAAATACACAGGGTACTTTGAATGCAGTAAAACTGAAGTACATTATATTTCCACACACCGAGTCCCACATCCAACAAAGTAACTCGGGGAGAATGAAAGCTGTGTTAACTCCCATACCAGTATCTCCAGGTCTTCTCAATCTCTCTAAATTTTCATTTCTCTCACTCATCTCTTTTCTACAAGCTAAGAAAAAAAGTGCAACACACAACACTATGTCTCTGATCTATGCTTAGTGTCTGACAAGTGTGTATTCTATACGTTACCAACTTTTAGGAAAAATGAAGGAACCTCCCGGTCTCTGAGACCTTTCTGCATAGTAGGAACTTGGTGGTCAGTTTAATGTTACGTGGGAAAAGAAGAACAAGAGTAAGGCAGAAATAGAACAAAGTCACAAATACATTCTTTTTCCTTACAGTACTCTTAACCTCAGTTACACTGGGGGGAGGGGGGAACACCATGTAATTCTGTTGACTGCTTCTCATCTGTCAAATACGATGCAGAAGGGCCATGTTAAGTGGCAGAGAAAAAAATATTTTACTGCATAATATAGCAGTAGTAGTAAAGAATCTGCTCCTGGCAAACACAATTGATTGCTCAAAAAAAGTCCCCTTAAAATACAGCTTTTAGTAGTTTGTTGTTTTTAGAAATCTTAATACATGTATGTTTATCTATCCTTAGACTATGCAGGTTTTAGGAGGATGTATTACTTAGGTAGATATTATGGTCTTTAGACAGTTAACACTTGAATAATAGAGTACCAGAGTGCCTACAAAAAAAAGTGTATCAGCATTCATTTATACTCAAGTATAATAAATATAAAATTGTTCATGAAAAAGTTTTACCGTATAGCAGCAGAATAAGCAGACTCCACAGGCAGTGTATATGGTAGCATCAGATAGGATATCACTCGTATTGGGAAGAGTTTAGAGAACTGAGCATAGAATCCATTTGGTTCTTTACATGCTTCCCGCAGTGCTTAAGAATAATTGTTTTGAAAAAAAAAATAAATTATTTGAAAACTGTTTAAATAATTCGCTCAAGGTTTGGTAATCTTCAGTCAATATTGTGAAGTCTTACTGAACAATGCTCAGACAGAAACTAAAAAAGGTAATCTCAAGGCACTCTTATCATAAATCTTCTCTATGCTACTTCAAAATACATGAAGCACTGACTAATTCCACAGGGACAAAAAGGCATTACCCTGAAATTTTAAGCAATAAATATAAGCATTAATTTATGATGAGAGGATGTAAGGTTCCCCTCTCCAAAAAATATTTATGTATTTTATACAGCATTCTTGTCTTATCTGAGACTGTGTAACTTCAAGGAGTTTAAATTCTGGAGTTCCACACATTCCAGTTGTTATTCATGTATATATAGTTTCAGAAGTTTCACACTTTGGATTTTGTTCTCCTAGGTCACTGGAACTAGGAATTTCAGATCTTGATAATACTGTTCAGCATCTACAAAAAACCTTGGTAAAAATTATAGATTAAGAAATATTAGAAGTGTTCCTGGTCTATTAACATCTTATTAAAAAGTCAAGAGAAACAGACAATTAGAAATCTCCTGAAGTATGGTTTAAAAATAAGATGGTGGTAACTGGTATTTGGATTTGAGGTTCAACTTTGTTGTGAAATATACACTTATAAAGATACTGTGGATGTGCAAAATATATCCAAATCCAAATAAGAATCCTGTTCATGATTCCACAGTGTTAAAAGTAGCTCCTTCTAAGCTCAATCTTATTTTTGTAGCTAAATCAAAATGTACACATTCACATTTTGTGAGCATTTAAACAACATTTTTGGCTTGAGCTAGTCTCTAGTTTCATAGGGAATTACAAGATTAAATAAAAAACACCTAATGCAAATTATAAGATAACAGTAAGGCAGGGGGGCAAGTTGGGAAATCAAAGTTTGTCATTTAAATTTACAGAACAGTCTGAAGAACATACCTTTACGAAGCCTAGGAGGTAGACTCTCAAATATGCTCTTCTCCAAAGGCCATGAATTTTGCTTTATCTGGTTACTGAGTACTTCCAGTTTTGAAGTTTCCACCCTGTTGTTTTCAGAACTATTTTTTTTCTTCATATAGCCAACATGTTGCATAGCCTCATGAGGATTTCTTTTAGTGAAGGACAAGCTGACATAAATTGAGTCATTCAGAATACCTGAAAGAGTCAAGAACTTCCACTTAGGCTCACTCCACAGATCTTCAGAGTACCTATACTCTGTATCTTTACAGAAGTCCTTATCCTGAGGGAACATTATCTACCCAACGTCCAATACACTTGCTCTTATAAGTCTTCAAACATTTAGTAATATTGATGAACACTCTTTTGCAGGTTTAGGTCTTACTTTAAAACAAGTTCTAAAGAAAATGAAAAAGTGAGCAATTAACTGAAACTGCATTGGAAACACACAGTCATTTGCCAAAGTTGTTCTCCAGCAACAAAGGAAATAGCTAAAAGGAAGAAAACAGATTTTGTTTTTCCTTGAAAGGAAACATCCTCAATGCATGAGACCAATTTGAGAAATTTGACATGGCAGTTTTCACAAGAGTACTGAGCTACTGTCACAATAAGGCAAAAAAGGAAAGCAAGTAGGGTGCAATATTGTTTAAACATTTATTCAAAGTATAGATCTAAATATCTGTTGCCTTGCAAAAGCAGTGGATTCCAATTAACAGGTAGCACTTCTAATTGCCTTAGAATTGAGCATCAGAAAATAAGTAGAAAGTGAACTATAACAAAAAGAGTATTTACATTCAGTCTCCAGAAAAACAACATGAAGTTACTATACATGTATATAAAGACTACCAAATTTAACTAGGACACACACCTACATGCAATAGAATCTATATCCTACTTACAAGCACTCCTAAAAGATAAATGTCAGTCAAAAGACATACAATGAATATAGCAGAAAGTTATCTAAATCAACATGTTCTTTGGGGGGGGGGGGGGGTTGGGAGGAAATCACAGAATTGAAGGGGCTGGAAGGGACCACAAAAGATCATCAGGTCCAACCCCCCTGCCAAAGCAGGGAATACCTCCTACAGCTGAAATAGCTCAACAAGAAAGGATGAATAATGAATGAGTTTGGAGAGGCTACAATTATCACTGATTCACACACTTGTGACAGAATAAGAACAAAGGTATCAGTAGTACAAGAAGGAGGACAATAGTGCAATACAGAGAAGATGTGTGGGAAAGACAACATGGAAGACCTGCAAGTAATCTCAGACATAGTGTCAGATAGAAATGTGCACACAGGAAGCTTGTGAAACAGTACAGCAACACAGCCCATCTTAGCACAAGCAACCTCAAATGATAGGCTGGGTTCTTTATGTAAAAGTTGTGCTTTTAATAATTTCATAAAGGATCTAAAGTGGGACTCTCTCAGTAAATATGTAATAATATTACTAGAAATGAAACTCTTAACCTGAACTGTGTTGTTCTTTAACGTTGACGAAATTGTTTCAAGGAAACTTGAATATTTAATACGTACTTTTAACAGAGAATGAGTAATGAGCACATTAAGCTATGACTACATTACAGCACTGCAGATGGTACTAGCTCTAATAGCACAAGTATCACAATTCAATTTACATTTCTCTAATCTGACCAAGTACTATCTCCAGTTTGCTTCTGCTTCCAACAAATACAGGGAGTAGGCATACCTTACATATGGTTAATTTCATGCTAATATTAAGTTGTTGTTTTTAACCTGTCTGTCCCCAAGTTGATCAAAGAATAGCATTTATCAATATAAACTATGTTACTGGAATTGAAGAGCAAGATGAAGCAGCTGTTAATTCTTATTCATAAACTTATCCAGATCCCAGTAACTGCTACAGTACAATTCCTCTTCTTTTAAAGTCTTTCATAATACAAAGTATTGGTCCATTACTAATTTTATATTGTTAGCCAGCTCCCAGTTCTGGACTAAAGAGTTCACCTACAAATTTATTTGGATGATACAGAAGAGGAAGCTATAAGAAGCAGGTTACACAGGAATGGGTAACAATTCCTATCCTTTAAGGATAACACAGAAGAAACTAGTAATATATTTTTCCTGTAATTAGAATTTCCTGGTAATTTCACTTAACAATACCGTAATATTCACTTCATACAAGTTTGACAAAACCCCTAAAGTGCAATTTCTACATGACAGCACAACTGCCTCAGATGACTAGTGACTACTATGATTTCTATCAACTGAAATTCAGAATGAAAATATAACTTACCATGATGCCTTCAAAAAGCCTCTATGACTTAGCCCCTCTTAGCTACTTACAACCGCTTCACCCATTTTTTTTTTTTTTTTTTTTTTTTTTTAAACCCAGGTTAAGACCATATCATCACTAATTGTCCACAAGTGTAACATACCATTCTCTTTCAAGAATTTAAAAGCATCTGAATATCCTTGCTCACAAATCTCTCCTAGTACCTGCAAACAGAGGGTAAATTAGTCAGCCAAATAAAAGGAGATTTAAGATCAACAGTTCACAGAATGGAAAGCCACCTACATCTACCTTTCATCTTTATAATTGTAGAAGTTTCTTACAATTGCTCTAATTCAACATATTCACGTCAATAAACCTACTGTGTGACACACATGCAATCATGCATATGTAAGCTTATTCTTCAACTATCACAGATGTACTGATTTACTCAGCTAAAAGGACAAGATTCTAACTGTTCGCAAGAGTTTCTTCCTTTGGCTAGTCTATGTTAGAAGCAATGTAACAGGGTGGCTTAGTAGAATATGCCAATTCCCCTCTTCCCTTCCCATGCTTCCCAATTCCCAAAACAGAGAAGCCAGCTATGCAATTCTCATGTTCAAGTTCAAACTTAGCCTTCCACATGAAAACATCTTTCACCAGATATAACACCAGCTCAGCTAATAATGTACACAGTCCTAGACAAAAGAAAAAAGTTAACACATACATAAGTTAAATTAATTTTTTTTCCAAGTTGTCAAAACCCTCTTAATTGAAAAAAAAAAAAAAAAAATCTATAGTAGTCAGAAACATTTCTCCTCTGTAGTATATCCCAAACCAGTTGGCAAAGTCTGTTTTCTTTTTTTCAGCTTCAGCAACTGCAATTCAAGCTATTTCCCTCATCAGATCCGCAATTACAAGTGCTTAGCAGAATTTAAAGGCAAGCTGCCTGCATCAGGTATTAATAAGTTTACAAAGACCTGTTGCTTCAGAACTGCAAAGTTCTGAAGAAACTGATTAGCAGGTAAACATGAAAGGACTCTAAACTGTCTGTTATTAATTTACCAGTGTAGATTTTATGATAGAATCCTGTGTTAATTCCTAAATAAACAGAGAAAGCCAATACCATTTTCAGTCAGAGAGACTAAATAATAAGGAGAATGAGGTCCCTTCCAACCCAAGCCATTCTATGATTCAAAGATCATCTAGTTCCAACTTCATTCTTCTAGAATAAAGACAGGCTACGAATAAAATAGAAACAAGAGAAGCGTCAACAGAAAACCTTATATGACTAGATGAAGTGCTAAGATTACCATAGCTTTCTGCAAAAACAAAGCCTATATATTGGAAAAATGTTTTAGTAACTACATGAAGTTACCTTAGGTTCTGGTGGAAAGAGTGCTTGTGTTAAACGATAAAGGTTCCCCAAACTGAGCTGAATGCTGGTGTTGGTCAAGTTCATTTCATGAAAATTGGCTGAGTTCCCCTTTGGGCAGATATCACACTCCCCAGCAAAAGGTGAAACTGTGATTGTATTCTTAGATTCATACTGAGGCAAGTTGTCACTGATTCCTCCATCCACATAGCGCTATAAAGATTAAAAGAAGTAAAAAGAACATTGAAATTTTCCAACTAGCAGATTTCCCATTAGAGAACTAAATATCACTTAAAAATAATAGTACAGTCTCTGCCTACGTTCCCAGACTAAACATTTTGAGTAGTATGTTTTGTCCTCTTACGTCACTTAAACATTTGTACCTATAGCTCCATAGATAGTCTAAAAGCATTCTATTTGTGACTTTTCTGGACACTTAAGAAAGAAAAAGTCCTTCTTTCCAGTAGGATAAATTTTAGCCAGTTTGTTCTGACAATGTCAAAAGCCCATTCCTCATTACCAACTTCTACTGGCTCCATTTTCCTCCCTCCTAACTAGGCATCAGAGAGAACTGAAGGTCCTTCATAAAATGGAAAGGTAAGGTAATGTTTTGAGCAAGAGAAACCTGGATTATCAGTTTAACCTGTCTTGATACTCACTCCCTGAGTATTCTGAGAAACACATTAGGAATGAGGAAGAGGACAGCTTCAGAGCAATTTATCCAACATACTGTTTTAGAGCAGCTTGTTCATACCTACTAGCTTTCTCAAACACTTTTTAGACTCAGCAGTATGCAGCTGCTGACAAACTTCCTCCAGGTGTATAATGCAATCACCAAGGTACTCAGGCAATCACCATGTCCTTTGTGGAATTACTAAGCAAGCTGTTTGGTCAAGAAGCAAGGGTGAAACCATAGCATGCAGTCTTCTCATTAAATTATTCAAGGATGGAAGCAGACATCCGATTTACTGTTCTACATAAATACTTGTTGGTTGTGGTTTTGTTATTTTTTGCCTTTTTTTCCTTCTTCAGTTTCTGTCCATTTATTCCCCCACAAAATGTTTAATCCCAAACACTGTGTTTGAAAAGTGTAAAACAAACACATCACACAAACACTTCACAAAAAAAGGAAAAAAAGTTCATCTTGGAGAAGCACCTTAAATCCAACAGAAACTAGCCTTTGGCATTTCTACTGCTTACAGAATAGCTAGCCCAGATCTGAAGTTGTGTTATATAATAAACTTCAGCAAACCTGTTTCTTTTGCTGACGGTTACCACGCTATTGAATGTAACATGGTCTGCAATGTAATATTCAATAAACACTCTGAGCTTCAGTTGTTGCAGTAGATGCACTTGCATGTGCTGTTGCATATTACTAGTACTGTACATCTATTGGAAGTTATCCTCATGTCTTTGGAAGACAGGGTATAAAGACACAAAGCATCAAGCCAATAAACAGCAAGATGCTACAAAGTTTAAATACTAGACATTCCACTGTGTTTACACCCTACAGGTCTCACACCAAGCATAGGGAAGTGTAGTACTATCACCATGATACAACATAACTTCTATGCATTAAAATCATATCAAAATAATCACAAAGAACAAAAAGATACGATTCCTTCTTTCCCCTTGCCTCAAAACAGAACCAAACCAAACATCTCTTCTATGTTTTTGTACTCTGGACTAAGCCTTTTAAAATAACATTGTTGTCTGGTGACAAGGACTGAATAGCCAGATAATCCTGGATCCACCTAAACCTTGGCTTCAGTCCAACGTCCTGTTTTCATAACACCTTTAATCTGGAGGATTTTAAGAAGACATACAAGGTTTAGAAATACAGATAAAGATAAATCCCTATACAGGTCTAATCACTTTTGCTTTAATTTCAGCAGCAGAAGAAGATACATTTCATGGCTATCCTTGACCTTTTAGCACTTCCAGATAGCCTTCAGAACAGTCTGTAATCAAACACTGTTAAGGAAGTTTTGAGTTTTCTTTCAACATACTTCCCCTCTCCTTATGTAAGGAACATTAAATTTGGAAGGAAAGAAATTGCAAGTTAGTGCAACACCATAAAAAAAAAAAATATGATGAAGTGCATGCCCACTTTCAGACCTGTTAATCAAAACATCTGCAAACTATACTGATTTTTTTGCAGTTGTTGCCCCTTTAACGTGGGATTTTAGAAAACCCAGTATAGCCATGAAATATTAAGAGGTTTTGTAACCAAGAGTTCCTGTGAAGTAATGGGAACAGACTGATGATCAATCTCTTTCATATTTAACACCAATGACAAGAAATTAAAAAATCTTTGGTTATATCTAATTGAATTGAACTTCAATTCAGTTTTAAGGCAGATTTATCTATACAAAGAACATGCAGATATACAATATAATCTCTCAGATTTTTTTTCCTCAAAATAAACAAGTGACCCTTCCTATCAATTTATGCAGGTGAGTGATCATCACTGTCTTCATTAAATATTCATCCTTAAGTGTTCACTTTTGCTAGCTTAGAATACTCTATTTTAATTACTACATCAGCAAATGAGACATTTCAGGGGGGGATTTTTTTTTTCCAGGATGGAGAAGACATACATCTTCCACTTCCAACACATCTACTGTTCCCTTTCTCTTTTCACAAGCATATACATATATACATCTACAGTACTAAAAGCTCTGATGAGAGCTTATTTATTTTATTGTAGGATAACAACAACAACAAAAAAAGTATATACATTGTCTTTTATTTTTTTGTGAATAGCTACAAGTGTTTTTAAAAATCGAAAACTAGGACTTACCACACCTCTAAATGATGGTGGAATTAGGCCACAATAAATGGGGACAAATGAACTACAGATCAAAGCCTGTAGAAAAATGAGATTACATAAATTAAATGGTAATTTTTCTATTATTATATTTATCCTTTATCTTTATCTCTTTAGCTGTTGGCAAGAACAACTGAACCGAAAACAAACAAACAAACAAACAAACAACAGCAAGTATTCTTCAATAAAAAGAAAAAAAATATTGTTAACAAGCATTATTTTACATAGACAATTGAGGGTGTTCAAACTTCTTTCTGGCATGCAACCCCAATCCATTAAAAAAAGATAAGACTCACTAAAAGTCCATTTGTAGAAATGCTAATTAGCAAGAAGAAGTTTATGATCATTCCCTCAAGCTACACATTTTCACAGAACCACAGAATCATTTAGGTTGGAAGAGACCTCCAAGATCACCTAGTCCAACCTATGACCTAGCACTAACAAGTCCTCCACTAAACCGTATGTATCACTAAGCTCTATATCTAAACTTCTTTTAAATACCTCCAGGGATAGTGACTCAACTGCTTCCCTGGGCAAGGAAGTAGAAGTACTTTTCTGAGTAACCAAAATAACTAATGGGGGACACTAGTATTATCCCAGAGTAATAATATAGAACTAGGTTATTCACGGATATTAAGAAATAATAAAAAAAAAAAGTATTTTTGACTGTTTCCTGATGACTGCTTTTATAAGAATAACCTTAAAAAAATTTCTTCATTAAAGACATTGTCATTAGATACATAGCACTTCATCCTTTTGTCCAGTCTTAAAATGGCCTTTGTCCATTTTAAGATTGATCTCACATATCTACTCCCTCAGTTCACAGATACATTAACTGGGAAAACAGAATAAATTTGGCATAATGAAGGTTGAATTATTTTTTAAAATACTTTCAAAGTAACAATATCTTTAAATTTTTAAAATGGAAACCCAATGGAAGATATGAAATGGACTTGAGATTACAAAAATGTCAAAAAGTTGCCAAAAATAAACATACCTGGACAACTTCTTCTTTAGAGTTAAAATTAGATATCAGTGTATTTTTACCATCTGATACTCTGGTTAGTGAAATACACAGTCTGCCTGAAGACAACTGGTGAGTGTTTTCTGGAAGATTTCTCATCAGTCCATCTCGTATTATCTTTATCACGTTGAAGGAAGGATGAAGAGGTCCAAGATTTCGCTTTCTAGCTTCTTTCGCTAATGCCAGAACATCTGCACAAGCTTCAGCTGCGAACAAAATGCATTTCATTTAAGAATAGAAAATATGCCAACAAAAAGAAAAAAAAAGAAAGAAAAAGATACCCCTCCAAGCCAAACTTTTATATAACTAAAGTTTTTATATAACTAAATCATCTCTAAAGCTCCAACTTTTCTTTCTGATTGCCAATATGAAAATTCAAGAGCTTTTTAATACATGAAATAACTGTCCACTAGCATTTAATTGCGAGTTGAGAAGTATTCTGAGAAGGAAAAAAGTAGTCACCTAAGACTTTCAAATAGTCAGAACTTGTTCTCATGAAGACTCTGCCACTAAGTTATTTATATCTGTTATTTCTAAGTATAGGTATAGAATAGCCATGTAATATGCTTCTGTTTGGAATTATTAATTCTAGAAACACATTCTTTAAGAAGGAAGGAAGCAAGCAAGCAAGCAAGATGAGTAACCTTCCATAAGCATGTATGCATAGAAGTATTCCACATGCAACATCCATAAAAGAAATCCATAAAAACTATACAACGCACAGATCTTAGTTCCGCAGTATCTCTGCTGAAGAAGTTCATCATAGCCTGGGTTCACCACCACTAGTAATACCTGCTGGGCTTTAACCCAACTTAAAATTTCAGGGCATCATTTAACTTCCTTTATACATAAACACAATAAAGAAGATATTACATGGGAACTTCCAGTAGGGAGCTTCAAGAGGGAATTTTTTAAAGCAGTGGATAAGGAACGCGGGGGAGTTCTGCAACACCTCTCACACAGGTCTCCATTTCAATAGGTGTTTTTTTTTTTTTTTTTTTTACCAATATGTAACAGACATATAATCGAATTTTCTTCAATTAAATCAGCATTTAGGAACTAGATCAAACCACTACAGAGGACATGATTGTTCCTGAAGAACAGCTAAACCATTCTATCAGCCAGAAACCTAGTTATGCTTAATGAGAATAACAGCTCATCCTCCTGTCAAGGTTTTGTTTAAATACTTAGTATTATGCTTCTCCAGGGCATACTTTGTGGATATTGCCTGATAAGCAAGTCAACTTGGGAGAAGAGGAGGAGGAAGGTCAAAGTAACAGGTTTAACCTGAGTGATACACTACAAGGTCATTCAAAAATCTGTTCAGAACTTGCATATTTTAACTCACATAGCTTCTTTCTGGAATAGATAGGATTCAACTTATCAAGCTAACCACAAACACTGCACTGAAAAGAACTTTGCTTTTGAGTTCAGATTTACTTTTGAAAATACTATCTTTCTACAAAGCTTTTTTTTTCCTCTCAAGTAGGAACACCTCAGCCTTTCTTAGCACACTAAACCAAAAACCTATGCTTAAATGAGTACGCCCAAAAAAACCTGAGCCAATAGATTTATAACTGATTACCACCTCACCACAAAAATACTGCATGTCCAAAGCCATCTATGGAGAAGATCTAAGATGAGTGCACCTCAACAGTTCCAATTTGGATCAACCCAAAATGTGTATCATCCTCAAAAGAACAGCCACCTCTGAGCTTCTACCTTCATCTTCCCCCAAATGCAATGAAGGAAGCTTCTCCCTCAGTCTAGAGCAGTACAATTCTGTTTTCTCTATTTAATGTCTGTTCACAGTAAGTCAAACTTGAAAACCTACAGACTCTAAGTTTGTCTTTCCAACAGGTAACAAAAAGAAATCCCTTTAGTCAAAACATCTGGCTACAAACCTCCAAGAGGTAAAATATGCAAACCAGGTTTAGTCAAAAACCCTGTTCAGAGCTACACATCCACACTTGTGGTTTTATGTGTGAGGACAAGCATAGTAATTCAAGCCTGGGTCCAGTCAAGTCTTGAACACCTCCAAGGATAGAGTTACCACAATTTCTCTGTGCATCTACTCCAGTATTTTGTCACTGTTGTGGCATTTTTCTTTTCCTCTGATCTAATCAGAATTTCCCATTTTCCCCACTGTGGCTGCTGCCTCTCATTCTTCCACCAGGCATCTCCAAGAGCCTGGTTCTGTCTTCCCACTGGGAAATGCAACTGTGAAAATAGGTGGGGCTTGGAACAATAAGTGCAGAAATTAATACTGTGTGTTATATCAGTTAACGCAAAATTAACAACTAAAAAGATGCAGAGTTAACATCTGAATTCCTGCTAATAACTTAAAGATTTTAGAATATGTCTGGTTTTGAATTGTCTTGTAACATTCCCAAGTGACTTAAAAAAATGTTTCCAGAAGAAATACACTTGTACATAAAATATAATACCTTGGGCAGTGGTGACAAATGCACTAGTTAATCTAGTGTTTATAGAAAAGCAAAAATTCCACTTGGCATATAAGAAAGATGTTGGAATAATTTTAAGTTTACAACTATTAATTATTAAAATACTAAAAATGTTTAAAGCTGTTAATATCACATATTGCCAGGTAAACAATATTTTTTGTGTGCTTCAGAACATTTCTTATATTTATAGCAGCTTCCAAGTCTTCTTGAATCACTTACAATATCTAAAAACTTAGCACTGGATACGTACTAAAAACAAATAGCTACTGTGGATAAACATGGCTTGTTTTAAAAGCTGGTACAAGGCTCATAACAATTTATGCATGCTGTGCTAGTACCTTCAAGTAAATTTAAATTAAAGTGTTTAAGTAATACAAGTTTATTGCTAAAGCTTTGAAGAAGTTAAGCATGACAGATAAGTGGCCAAGCTGCAGGGACAAGCATTTCATAGCACAAGCCCTTCACAGGTACAGAGAACTTCTTTACATTTTAGTGATGAGCTCAGAAGTTTAAAAACACCACCAAACCCTCTCCAAATTCAACATAAGTGGTTTTCCTCCTCTATCTCTGAGCAAGGTGAAACGTGAACTTAAAAAGTCTCCTAGTTCTAAACCTCTTATGGCTCCTGTGAACAAAAACTATCAGTTTTGCATCCCAAGCCTTTATTCCGTGGATCTCTGGTTTAAAAGGAAAATAATTTTCAGATGTTTCATACACATTTTAAAATGCACTTTAGTCACTACCCAACAACCCGAATATTTTTCACACATCAGGCTGCTTTAACTTCTAATTTATTATTATTATTATTATTATTATTATTATTATTATTAGCACATCTAATTTATTAAATAAACATTTATTTGGGTTATAGTCGGTCCCAAATAAGTCGAAGTAAAGTATACGGTTTTGCTTCCCGCCAAGTAATGAGCGCTTATTTCCCGAGAGAGACTACAGCTGCAAACTGGCATTTGTTACTATCACACACCACCAACAACTCAGCCACTTCAGACACAATTAAAATCAGTTAAAATCAGCCGGTCCGTCTCCTCCTCCCCGCACTACACGGTTCGCACAGATCGCAGGAAGGGGAACCCTCCCCCCACCCCATAGCCCCGCCGCCCCGCACCCAGCGAACCGCCTCCGACCAGCACGGCGCCGGCCAGTGCTCCGGCCGAGGCGCCGTAGATGTGCCGTGCGTCGCGAATGATGTGCGGGGCGTGCTCCTGCAGGCAGGTGGCCGCGCCGATGTGGTAGACGCCCAGGAAGCCGCAGCCGGCGAACGACACGCTCCAGCCGCGCTCGCGGTCCAGCATGGCCACCAGCAGCTGGCCGTTACAGCCGCTCGCCGTGCTGCTGCTCCAGCCACCGCGGCGTCCGTCGCCCGGCGCGATACGCGAGTGCGGGGCTATCCTGCGGCTTTCCGCCGCTGCCCCGCCCAGCCCCGCTGGACAGCCAATGGCGTACTGCAGCCCGCCGCCTCGCCATGGCCCAGCGGCGGCCCAGCCAACCCCAGGGCGGATGCAAATAAAGCCCCGCCCCCGCCGGGTGTCCCCGTCCCCCCTCCGGCTGTGAGGCGGGGCCTGGCTGAGGGGATGACGGGCTAAATAAACGCGAAGATGGACTTACAGCTTGCTTTCGGCACCGAGTGCGTTAGGTGGCACGCCCCAACGGCGTTTTAGGGACAGAAGCACGGGCAGAGGAGGTAAATATCACTCCCAGCCCAAACAACTAGCGTCGTCTGATGGAGCTTGTGAGGTCCCTGGCAGACTGAGCGACCGACCGCAGGAGCCAGGCACAGAGGGGCCTCCGGAGGTTTCACATCGGCACCTTGAGGTGGCTGAGTTCTGCCAGAAAGCCTGGAACGTGCTGACAGCTTGATGGGCCATCAGTGATTAACAGAGAACCATAGCACCATCTAGGCTGGATACATCCAACTATCCACACATCCAACCACATCCCATCACCAGCCCACCTCCCTCCCCGTAGGGTCACCTGCAACTGCCTGAACAGAATTGCTTAATGCCCCACCATGTCACCACATCTAGCCCAGCAGCAAACAGGCCTGTTGACCAACATATGCTACGGAAGAGCTGTCTCATAGCCACATAACACCCCTATGAAGAGGTGTCGACCAGCCCTGACTCTGGTCTGCACCAGTGTAGTAATGCCACTGTGTCAGCTCTGTAGACCACCTTCCCTGCTAGCCCAGACACTTCTGTGGAGTAGGGCATTGCAGGCCAGAGAGGTGCACAGAAACATTTAGAAAACAAGTACTCTGGAAGTCTCAAATGCACCTGACTGCTTCCAGGCATGATTTATCTTCCTGGAGAAAGGCGCTGGTATCCTCTCATAGTTTAAGAGGAACTGGTAGTTGTATGTGACAACCCTCCACAAATCCCAGAGTTCCCTAGGGCTGGCCTATGAGAAAAACAGAACAACGTATCTGAAATCTTTCAGGATTTAATTGCTTTGGTCAGGGCTAATGAAACCCTCTTTAGCTATCTGCATGCACCACCCTATCCTAACAACAGAATTCAAAAACATCTTGAAAGAGACACAAAGGAGCTCACACCTCCAAAATACACCTAGGAGAGAGGTTGTGTTGTGCAATTTTTTATTTGCAGGGCACGCTGCCAGAAAGAGACAGAGCAGGGAATCAAGCTCTTTTTCAGTCTGGGTGGGCCTGAAGCCAATTCTGAAAAATTACTAGGTAGTTCTACCAGCAAGATCTTGAATAATCCTTGGACAAAACGCACACTATCAGGAGAAACTCTGGATTTTGTCTGAATGAACACCACAAGCACTGGGTCACACCTTCAGTTTTCCTGTCTCTACCTCAGCTCTCCAGCCACCTACATCTATTTGCGGCATGTATCTTCATCCATTCATCATCTCACCATTTCAACAGGCAGAGCAGAGTGTCTTAAACCCAAACATGTCCATCACTGAGGCATTTCTCTTCATTTAGGGAAGAAGGTGTAAGACTGAACCTATTTCAGCTCACAGGGAAGGAGAGAGCTGTAAATAACGAGGGAGCCACATCCCACAGTTCCCAAGTCCTATTTCAATTAAAATACAGTGACCACTTTTTTCTTCTTCTTCTTCTTCCATTTTCTTCTAAAAGGCCAGCTCTCCTGTATTTTGTATTCTATCCACGTGTGTGTATTTATTCAGAACTTATGTACAAGAGAGTACCATTTCTTAATCCATACTTTTTGAAAAGAGGCACAGATGCTCAGAGAGGAACAGTTCTGTCTGACTGCAGAAACGCATAGAATCACAGAATGGCTCAGGTTGGAAGTGACCTTAAATATCATCTAGTTCCAAACCCCCTGCCATGAGTTGGCATACCACCCACTAGACCAGGTTGCCCAGGGCCTCATTCAACCTGGTCTTGAACACTTCCAGGAATGGGACATCCACAACCTCTCTGGGCAACCTGTTTCATTAATTAGATATGGAGAACCAATGAAACGGTAGAGGATTTTCAAAGGATTATCACATCATATTTTTTTTTTTGTGACTAATCTGTTTTGCAGGCTGAGATCAACTCCATTTAAAAAATAATTTTAGTCCTAACCTGTCACTAGAAAGCTGTGCCTGAACCTCATTTCTTTAATAGGTGGGAGGAGTCTTTGCATTTTTACCATAAAATGATACACAGCCAGTTCATAACCATCTACTTTTTCACTGTCTTTTGACTTTAGTAACTCCTTTCTTTCACTGGCAATGCTTGGAGCAATGAACCTTATTCTCAGCCAGTCCTCACGTGTAACACTTGGGTAGCTGGGCTCCTCCATCCCTTTGTCACCAGAAAGGCACTACAAATGTGCCATGACCAGTCCAGTAATCAGTCCTTCAGGTGGGGTATCACTAGAGCCTTACAGCCTTTGCTAAGGAGGCTGAATCACTAGTTCTGATTAGTTATAGTCATATTGTGATCAGCTGATAAATTCAGGTCCTTCCTCATCTCTGCTTATTTTTTTTAAATTCAATTCTCCTGTACACAACACCAAGTTTTCTCTCTACATGGTACACCCCTTCCTGTATGTGCTTATTCTTTTTCAGTACCAGTTTTTATCTCCTCTGGTTGCTCCATAACAGATCTTACAATTTCTCCACTACATCATCTCCGGCTTAGTGCATAGTTTTTCATGCAAAATATCACCAGAAGTACACAGACAAGATGGCTGCTAGCTCCCTTGCCTGGAAAACCATCTGTTTCATCAAAAGCATAGATTAGTATGACACATTGAACCTTTGTCTAATCACTTGGCTATCTCCCTTTTATCTCCAGGCCTATAAAGATAATTGTCCTTCCTCTCAAAACCTATTCTAATTCTTTTTTGTTGTTGTTGTTTTTCACATTTTTACTTTACTCATTTAATTCCAAGTACAAATTTATCCGTCCTGCACCACTCATATGTTTAGGATAAAAATCCTCAAGCTAGCTCTAAAAACCGGGCCATCCGAGAAAGATGATGCAACCCATCACAAGCACTACCAACTAACCCTACTGTGGTTGTACAATATGTGGTTTCAAAATTGTCTCATTTATCTCACATATCTCACATACACTGTGCTGCAATCAGTGTTGCAGACATCCTAAATCCTTTACTGAATCTACTCTGTAATAATTTCCCAGTAAATACAGGGAAATGAAGTAAAGCCTCAAGCAAGTTAACAGAAATTTAGTGAAGTCTGACGGGGATACAATCTACCAGGAAACTTGCGTGCAGCTTAAATATCTGTAACAGATGTCAACCCAGCCCAGTCAAGGGGCTGGGCATATAAATTCAACAGGTGTGCCATCTGTCTATAATTTAGCTGCTGAAAGCTTCTCCCTTAATCCTTTCCATGTAGCTACAATACTTATTATGATTTAGGTGTGTCATTTTCCTAAGGTACTGATTAAATATATTGGAAAAGAAGAGAGAAAAGCAATAGTGCATTTGTAAAGTGCTTTTAAACTCCTTAGAAGAAAGATACCATTTAAGTATTAAGTTTAATGAAGGCATATGATTTATAGGTAAAGGAACCACAAAGGACTGAGCACAAATAGGAAGCAACAAAGAAGCATTACTGGACAGGTGACAAGTGATCAGGTCTGAGACCTTGGGGGAGAAAGAGTATGAGCCCTGGTGTCTTTGTTATTCAGGTGACTCCTTTTTATGCATCCTGAATATGCTAATTTACCAGAGGAATAATTTAAATATTTTACAGATGAATTTTAATTCTTTCTTATAGTCATCCTGTGTTATTTGGGCACACCCTAAGGGAATACCTACCACCATTGGTGGCCAGAGGACTGAAACCTTGAAAATGCATGAGAAACCACAGGGTAAGGACAGGAGAGTGTTGAATTACAGAGGGAGGTGCACTGAGGACAAATACTAATCATAACCTGGACAAGGAATCCCTTTACGTTCCTCGTGCCAAGGCTCCACATGCACACTGTGCTGCTCTCTTCCCTGACTTCTGCCACAGGGCTGCATTTCTGGGGAGCAAGGACAGAGAACATTATTTAAACTTTCCTGAATATAGCTTTTTACAGTTTATCATCAGTTTGCAGCATCACCTGAAATATCCTCTACTCTATATTAGCCTTTGCAGAGAATTTGCTCTTGGCAAAAATATCATTCTTGGTCCATAACTGGCTTCCAGTTCTTTCTAAAACAGTGGTATCAATGAGCAAAGACATGAGTAGTTTGTGTGGTTATTTTTTTCTGTTCACATGTCATAGCATGGCTCATTAAGCTTGCAGACATCTCAGGTTAACTACTCTCAGGTTTCATTGGCAAGCAATGGAAAGTAGGTCATTTTAGTGAAAGATACTGACCTGCTTTTCCCTTGGGCCTGATCCTGCTACTCTTTGGGAAAGACTTTGGGATTGAGTTAATGTTTTGGTAATTATGTTCCTAAGTTATTATGGCAGGGAGTAATAAAACTGTACAAATTATGGAGTATGTTCTCAAAAACTGCTGTACAAAACTAACACAGATGCTGGTAGTTTAAGCAATTTCAGTGCAGCTACTAAACTTCACAGGATAATCCTTATGCATGCTTTGAACTAAAGCTAAGAGGCCTGTTCTGATTTCCAGTTGATGGTGGACTGAGCTTCAAAACAGACAGGAGATTCTTAGATCTGGGTGCATCCCATGTTTTAAAAATGCTACCTGTTCAAATGCTGAATTCTACTGCCAACCTTCACTTAAAGCAATGGGGGATGGGGAAATGAAGCAAACCAAATTCTGAAAAGGTAATATACAGTATATTCTAAGTAACAAAACATTCAGCGCATTTGGCTTTGACCGTCTTGTTAACAGGTCTCTGTGAAGAACAGAACAGGTTTTAAGTGGGGTGCAGGGACATGCACTCCATCACACACACTGCATCACTGTGCTGCTAGCAGGAGTCTAGTTAATCCACAGCACATGCAACCCACTCACTGATAGTCACGAGGTGGCTATAATCAAAGGTAGAACTGTACACCGCATGCTAAAGAAAACAGTGACTGAACTGTGTTACTATAGAGTCTTGCTTTGTCAATTTATTTCTAAAAGTCGATAGAAATTCTCCTGCACATAGCATATTTTCATATTTAGAGGTTGTCTGGAAACCAGCGTAACTGGTTCTGGTAGAAGAAAATGACATTTCCTATTTTGAATTCCTTGGTGCAACACGTGGTTTTCATTCTCAAAGTTAAATCTTGAGGGTAACAATTTGCTTCTCAGGTCTGATACCACAGCTGTTGCCTTTAGTCTTCATTACTATTGCACAGAACAAATAGCTTAAACTATTTCACATTAACAAGGTCAAATTTTAAGTCAGCTATGTTTTCACAGCATTTTTGTTTCACAACTTTGTGGCCTGATTTGTATGTGGCAATAGTTTATTGCCAAAGACCCCTTGGTGCTTTATATATCCTACAAATGAGATACAGCAATGACCATGCCCATTGCTAATTTGCAACCTTAGCTCTTCTGATGAGTTATTTTTAAAGTACTTGGAATTGTTTAAAGACAGGATGCTAGGAAAAAAAAGAAAAAAAAAAAGAAAAAAAAAAAAAAGAGAATGGCTAACAAACTCTGAAAAAAATTCAGACAGCCACCAGAGTTAGATTTTTCAAATCTTGTCTTGTAGAGAAAAAGTTCCTTTTTCTGTTTGTGGTGGGGCTATTAGAATGTATTGTTTCCTCTTCAGCTGTTTCTACATTAACTATATTTATTATTTAATGGCAATTCTGGATATAACTATATATGGTAACTTCTTTGTGGCAAATAATGTGCTTTAAAGACCTAATATCTTATCATTAAAAGGCATAGTAATCAGCACCTTACAACAACGGAGAGATAATCAAAGCCTCCCTCTGTGGTCTTGACCTAAGAGAAGACTTTAAACTTGCTATTGCTCTGAAGACTAGATATTTGTCTTCCCAACTCCGAGACCAGTAATACTTGGAGAATTGTTCTAAAGACAGATATGTAGATAATGAACTGTTTCTCTAGCAGAAAACTTCCCCAGAGTTATGATACATTTTGAATCTTTACTGGTTGGTTTGTTGTGCTGCAATCAAGATTGAAGATTATTTTATATTCACCTACTTACCGAGGTTTCCATTCTATATAAAATAGGTCACAGAAACAGTTGGTCCTTCATTCAGCACCACTGAGAGGTGGAAAGAGAAAACTGTGGAATTAACATTTGTAATAAAAGGAAATTATAGCTTGTGTAAATAGTAACTAGTAAGCTGCTTAGCATGCATTAGCCCTATTCTTTACATTTGAAGATACGGTAAGAAATTACGGTGAAAGGATTAAGGAGATGAACACAGGTAAAGATGCTGTCAGCAGAGTATGTCAGCAGGATTCAAACATATACAAGGTGCATGAACATAGGTCTTTGTTATAGTAGTAGTTGTGGCTCCCTTGATTCTTTAAATACCAGGGATTTGAAAAGTTCTGTATTTCTTGCAGTTAGAGAAAGGAAGAAGCTTATACCAAACAGTTGTACCTTGCAGATGGCTAAACCAAACCACAGCCTGGTTGAGAGCTATGTAATGCCAGCACAGCAGGCGCAGGGACTTCAGGTGCCACAAAGGAGTTCAGATGGTCTTAGTCTTTCAAAGCAAAGACTCCTAGTGAGCTCTTGGGTAGTAATACCAACATGATCAGTCACTGCCCTTTCCTGTGCTCATATGAGCATCTATGCACAGTGGAGTGGCTGGAAGAATTAATCTTCCAAGAAAAAACACTTTCCTATGGGGTGTTTCTCAACCTAAACAATTCTGCTTCTCAACTGCTAAACCCATGGCCTCACTGTGGACAAGCTTCCTTGCTGTTTTTGTAAAATGGGTGACCTGGAGAAAAGGGGCCATGCCAAGAACCCCAAAAGGAAGGAGCATTCACCACACAACGGGGGAAGGAAGTTGAGGCTGGGGGTAGCCTAGGTGGATGTGATGTATGCTATGCTGCACAGTGTTTAGGGACCCTTCTGTTCAGAACAACATTGTAGGCTCAGGGTCTTAACTTATCTTTGTGTTATGGAGAAGTCGGACAACTACTCTGTGTGCATCATGACCACTCATGCTAATTTAATACTGCAGCTTGGAGGCTTCTAGTTCTCCTAAAAACGGGAATGAAAAAGCGAAGACAACTCAGTGGGTCTGCCTTTTCCCAAAAGGTCTCGGAGGACTCTGTTACTGACATAAGCTGCAGAGCTAGGAGTTTGGACCAAATAGTGGAGAATACTGCTAGAGGAAAGTGGCTGAAACCATCACAGCTGGCTACAGCTTCATCTGTGTGTCAACAAGCTGTTACAGGAGTAATCTTCAGTGACTTTCCTCTGCCTGCACCTCTGTTTTAATCTCTGAATTAGTGTGAGGAGGATGATGGGGAAGGCTCACCTCCCTGCAGCTATGCTTTAACAGGAATAGAGACCTTTTTGTTTACAGAGGAAAGATGTTATGTAAGTTCATCAAGGAAGGCATCTAAGCTATGCATGTCTCATTGGCTTAAAGTAAACATCCGCCCTCATCATTCTCCTGTCAGATATTTCAGGCAATTAACTGTGCAGGGGTCTGGCTATTATAAATCCCATTTTGAAGAATTTGCAATTCCTCAAAATTCTTGCTGCATAGGAAATTTAGGCTTAGCTTTAACTCGGTGCTGTAAATTTTAGCCCCACGCATCAAGCATTTCAAGTTAGATGTTGAAACAGCAAATAGAACACCCATCTCTCTATGCAGGTCTAATTGTTTCATTTTCATCTAGCTGCCACTAGATAATAGCTAATTGTTTAGTTGTTCAACAGGCAAGTGATATGCACAGCAGAAAGTGGGAACCTATTCTGCTCTCAGCTTCCCAGGAATCCTATGGAAGTTCACTACCAGCAAAAATTTTACTCTAGATTTCCAATGTCACTGGTTGTTTGAGTGCCATTCTAAATCAACAACTCCTTATCTGTTTGTATTACCAGGTCCAGATCTTCCATTGCTGCAAATCAACACACTCACACTTCAGATCTACTGGTAAATTTGCATTTAGTTTTAGAAATTGGCCAACTGCTCTGCTAGAGCACCTTTACTTTCAGTAAGTTTTCAGTTTCTTCAGTAAACTTAAGTAAAGGTAAAAAAAAAAAAAAAAAAAAAAAAAAAAAGTTAAAAAAAAAAAGTAAACTTCAGTAACTTCAGTAAAGGTCACTAAAGGTCACCCAAAGTAACCTTTACTCTTCAGTTACTTTTTATACCTTTATTTTCAGTGCTTCCCCCTCACTCAGTGATGCTTTTTGCTGAGAAAAAATAGTATAAAATTTGTGCCAGAAAGACAAAATGTACTATACCCATAAAGTAGAATGGCAGAGATGAACTGAAAAGAGACTTACCACCTACATGGTATGTCTGCTACAACTTCAGCTGAGGATCAGGGATAACTAGAAAAAAAAAAAAAAAAAAAAAAGGCTGCATGTAGTTCTGCTGTAGTTTGACGTGAGGAGGGAGCTGTGATGCTGAGCAAACATGCTGTCCTGGGTGGTAAATGACAGCATGGGGACTGCTGCCATTCAAATATGTCCAGTGAAAGGGACCCTAGGTCCACTTTCCCTCAAAGAAAACAGCAAAAAGAAACAAAGGAGAGAGAGAAAAAACATATGTAGTCACATCAGTTCTCTCCTACATGTACAAGGCTGAAGAGCTGCCCAATGTCCCTAGTCCATGATAAGTGTGCTTGACCAATGTAACATTTTACAATTTTGAAACAATTTTGAAGGAATTTCTAATGGTACTCAAGCTCATAATAAATTAAGTCAGTGAAAGTCTTTCCTTTTACTAGAGACCCTGGAACACATCCATAAAGTAGAGGCATAGGGCTTTGGAGGATTAAAGCCTGGCTTTCACATGACAAAAATGTAGGATGTGATGGTAAAGAAGCAGTTAAACAACTAATCTCTAGACAAAGTGAGCATTTGTCAGGATTTGCCACTTCTCCCACTGTTGTGCAACAGTCTTGTAAGTAACACAGCTGAACAAATTAATGAAGGATTTCAGAACATGTATGATGTCAACTGAAAAATGAACTTTTTATAGCTTTTTAGTGTTTATAATCAAAATGTAAGTAGGGTTACATTTTTGGCTAAAGACAATTTGCATAAGCCATGGTAAGGGCCTGTATCATTAAGGAAACTTCTATTGGTCTCCACAGGAACAGACTGAAGGCCTCATTTAACACACTAGGGAGGCCAAAACTATCTAGATTAGAGCCCATCTCAAGATACTTCAGCTAAAATACAAACATCTCATTTAACTGCTAACTGAATAATTTTGAAACTAATTCCTGTAACTGATCCAGGAGCTTGACTTTGTATATTCAGAGAGTTCAGTTTAAAGATTTTTTTTTTAAATGGTAAGTACTGTCTGCTACAGATGTTATTGTTGCTGTTGCTCAAGAAAAAATTGCATACACATTCCCATTGTACATTTGCTATTTTTGTATTTCTAATACAGTTATTTCAGTCCTAAATTCATACTGCACAGTTCATTGACTAGTGTTAAGTGAATCTCCCATAGTAATACACCTTTTATAGTACGGATTTTCAGGTTTTACTTTGGTAAGCATATATGTTCAGAATTTGTCACCAGAGAAATAGATTCATACATCAAAGTTTTGGCTAAATTCTTGAAAACTAATACAGAAGATTTTCCAAGCAAGCAGTGTCAATTCATACACTGATGCTCTGTTTTTTTTTTTTTATAGCTGATGTTCTAAATTTATTTAAATGAAGATCAGATGCTACACTGAAGTATTTGCTGCAGTTCAATATAAAACTTTCCCTATCATGTTTTTCCTCTTGACTTGATACTCATATCTGATAAAACCTATTTTTGTATCACCAAAAGAAAAGCTGAAAAATAACAACAGAATGAATGCATACCCTCATGGTTGTTTAACACTCCTTTTTTAATGATTTTACAGCTTCCTTTTTCTGAGAAAGTCTAGTATTGTTACCTGTGTTTGCACTCTGATTCAGAATTTAAACCCAGATTATTTTTTTTCTTAACAATGCAGAAAAAATGGCTATTTGGAAATACTTCAGTGTGAAAATGCAAGTGTTTCCTTTGAATAAGCAGTTTTGGTGATGTTAAACTGTATGAAGTGTACTATACAACTAAAACCAAATGAGTTTAAATGAAATATTTTACCCTACTGGAAATGAATTCATTGTTAAAGTTAAATGTAAGTGTAGAAACAATTATTTTGTTCTTTTTCCATTGAATATTGCTGAATTTGTCACATTCCTGTGATTTACTATTATTTCCATGAAGTTGGGTTTCTGAAAGATGCTATGTTGTGTGTTATTTAGTTGAAACTGATATAAATTGATAATGTTTAACTACTCGTACTTTTGCTTTTGATCTTCACTTGTGCTGGTAGACAAGAACAGTGGCAATTAGCTCAGAGCCATATTCAGCAAGTCATGGCCTTTATTCAACTTCATCTGTTCTTTCCTCACTAGAACAGGCTATTGGCATCTTTGAACAACAATAGTTTCTGTAATAGAAATATGTGAATGTATTCCAGAAATTACGGGTGGTTATCACTACTTCACTGATGCTTTTATTGTTCATTTTATTGTTCATTGTCCATTTTCTCAGATTTGCACAAGCCCCTCACATAGAAGGACACCCCATGCTCATGGACTTCCCTCACCTTTTCATCCTTGTAAGATTTCTTATTCTGAAACAAGTTATTATGTAGCTTATGGCAGGATTTTCCTTTGGACCAGGAGTATGACATCTTTCCCAGCTCTGCTCTACTGCAAGACCAAGGACTCTCAGATTCCTGGTGCTTCCATATTTTGTCCATTTGCCCCTCATCCTTCCAGTTTGTGTTCCTTCCTCTTCTGCTTCCATGTTTACATGCTCCCCAGTCTCCTTTCCTCCTCCTGTCACTGCTCTGCCACTTCTCTGATCTTATGCTTACCCAGCTCAGCCATGTAAGCTCAGAACAACAGGAGTGAATAGCTTGCTGGTTTAAAAAGATGAATTGGCTTAGCAAGAACCAGACAAACAGGGACAGTCTTTTCCCCTTCTTGTCAGGAGCCAACTGGTTGATTGGCTTGGTCTAATACAACTTCAGCTTAAGACTGGGGCCAGTGCAGTGAGGTTAGGGATGCTGATGCACTTACAGTGATCTCATGTTGTGAACTGTGAACAGCCCCTCCTTCTCTCCATCGGCTGTGAGGGGCAAAAGGCACAGCACAGTGCCAGCCAAAGCTGGTCAGTGGGTGAGTCAGCTGCGTCTGGTATGAGAAGTGACTGATATTTACCTCCGCTGCCCTCTTTCACTCCCAAAAAACATGCCATTGAAAACAGACTGCTGTTGTATCTGACTTCAATTCTTTCAGAAGCCTTTTGTTGTTGTTGTTTGCTTCTATTTCTGCCATGACAAAAGAGTTGTGAAAAAAATAAAAAAATCCACAAATCTTATTTGCTTGTTTTGGTCTATCCCTCCCTTGCACCTCCAAATTCGTTGTTTAACCCAGGCACATGCAGGTGCAGCCCTATGCACTTCTGATGGCTGTAATACTGCAGTGGACCACCCCCTGTAAAATGTAAGACTTAAGTTATATATAACACAGTAATTTTCATTGTCTTCTCAGTATGTGGAAAAGAATCTAAGGCATGAGAATGCACAGTATTTCTTCCCTCCCATAATCCATTCGTGTTTACTAATCTAGGTCACTGTTTCTCCCCCACCCCTCCCCAGCTTCCCATCTGCCAAATGTTGATTTACTAAAGGGAATTTGACTGTGGAGTGATAGATGTGTCAGTTAGGTTGTGAAATAGCCAGAATTGATCTCAGTTCTTAGCTGGTAGATTCAGAGAAACTCCTATTTTAAACTTTACTCCATTAAAAGGACTGGTCCTGACTTGTCACATGGAATGGATTATACTACTCCAGAAACAGAAGTAAAGACAACAACCTCTCTCTAACCAAATAATGCTACAGCATTGATTTGGTCAACACGAGAACAAGGTGTTTGGTTCAGTTAATTTCAAAAGCAAATGGAGATTAGTCTCACTAAAGTGAAGCTCTGAATAAGAAAATTCCCTGTTTCTATCCACACTTTGAGGCAGGGCTGTATCTGTCTGCTACCCATTGATTTCCCACTCAGCCCTCCAGATGTACACACAGCTAGGCACAGTGCAGTTCCCAACCCCTAAAACCCAGAGGTGGACTGTGCTTCTCTTCAATCACAGGTAAACACAGAGTAATACAGTCCTGCTAAATTAACCCCTTCTTTGCTGCCTCTAAAAGGGACAACATATCTCATTGTACACTAAATGAAGATAATACTGATTATTCCCAAGAAAAAACACAAGGTCACAGGAAGCTTGTAAACACAACAACACGTGCCAGGAAGAGGATTCACTCTCCTACAGCAAATCCTTACATTTCCACCTCCCACCCCCAGTACTGCAGCTTTTTTTTTTTTTTTTCCTGCCACAGCGAAAACGCTTCAACATTTCTGGATTTTCCATGGAAAGGGGAACCCAATTCTAGGCTAGGGCAGAAGAAACACCACTACTTTTCTTTCCCCTATACACACAGCAATACAAGTGAAGATTAACTGGGAGACTAGGGGGAAGAAAGAATACAGTTAGTTAGGATAAGCAATCTTATCTTTAGATGACCTCTTCTAATCTCATTTGTTGCCAAAATCAACATAAGTACAAGTTCTGCATATTCAGAAAACAAAAACACTCTTGGTAGCTTTCATGTTTATCTTGCCTTAAATTTGCCAAGCAGAACTAGAAGCTTTGCATGACTTCACGGGTTCATTTCAAAGTTCAGTTAGATAATTATGATTATGTGCATAAAGTTTCAGTCTAATGTCAGGGTAAACTGTTCCTCTTTACTCAGAGAAGACTTCCATGCGACTTTCCACCTCCATTGTACCATAGAAAAGTATACTTGTACAGAACTAACAGCATAAGTACTGAAGTACAACTTTAGGTCTTTCCCTGTCCCATTTCTATAATCTAAGGTGTTACCCAACCACAAATTAATTCCTTCTGGACATTCAAATACCTGTGTAAACTTTGTGTGACAAGCTGTGTGATCTGAGATTATTAGCGTAAATGCTTTAACTACGTATGTGTCTGCATACTTATAGACAAATGCTTCAACCTTGATGGCTGCTTACATTTTTTTTCAGCTTTTTCTGAGTACTGAGAATGCTGCTCTGTGTTCCAAGCATAGAAACCTGGTCCCAAACAGCAAGATGCAGCATCCAAAAACACCAAGATTCAGTTGGGATTAGCTGCCACAGAGATTAATACAATTCATCTCACGCCAAGCCTGTTGGCTCTTACTGGGCAGCTAATTCAGTTTTGGCAAATCTCCCTCACCACAGCCATACAGGCAGACAAGAGACCACAATGCACCCTACAGCGTTTTCATATCCAGAGCTGTATAAACATCTGTCTAATGGTTGCATTTCCCATCAAGTAGTTACTGAGGTTGAGGTATATTTGGTAACACAATTAACATTCTAAGAAGCAATAGCTGAAGTTGACGTTTCAGTTTCTAGTTGCTATCCCAACGTGAGAGGTTATTTCTTGAAGAGGCACTTGACACCTGTGTGCTCCGAAGTCAGAAAGTTAAGGCACACTGCTGCATGTAAAAAGGCTAGTTTAGGGGCATATTTATCTAGGCAAAGCTACACAATGGACAGGATGAAGGTCAGAGAGCAAGGCAGAGAAGGTCAGACTGGAAACAAATATGGGTCTTGGGTGCCCTGTGTTTTGTAGACACTTGGCTCTGCCCTCTAGGCTCATGAAGCCTGCTGTAGCCAGCCAGGCTGACTCCTCATGACTTCAGACAGCTGAACAAACTGCAGCACCTGCTCAAGGCTCATCAGCTGCTCTTCTGGTGACTCATTACAGTGACTGCTGGCAGAGAACGTGACACCAGCTGGGCTTTTGTTACCAGGTCTGCATTCTTACAGGCATTAGGACTGCTAATACTTGTACTTCTGCCTGTCCTTGAACACTCCTTTTTCCTTGTCTTTTTAGGGAGCAGACTCCTTGCTCTGTTGCCGTAACACAAGGCAGCCCTCCAGCCTTCCTCTAGCACACACTACAGTTCTGTCCTCGTTAATCTAGCCAAAAGGCTTTTCAAAGAGAAAATGTTGATAAAGAAAGGACTTTCTCCTGTTGTCAGGTGCAAGCAATCTATTCTCTTCATATAAAATACCTATCAGCAATGTGTGAACTGTGAAAGCTACCCCTAGCATCAATACTCCAGAAACTGTCTAACACATGGAAAACAAAATCCAGGAAAACAAAAAAAAAATTACATCGAGTTTCTTTGTTTGTTTTTAAGCCTTAAGAGGTTTACTCAGTCTCCAGCTAAAAATATTTTTCATGGAGGTCACCAGTGATGGGTCAACTCAGATTAGTTATAATTCTATAATTCTTTCAAGAAGCTTGTGGAGACAAGCCACATTTCCTTTTCCATTTCTAAAACGTGCACATATTTAAATCAGGATGATGGGGGATGCAAGTAGTTTGAAAGTCTTTAGACAAGTCTGAAGTTACCATCTACTTCAAAAAACACAATTTCATGTAATCTACATTCCAAATGCAATGTCCAACAGTGAGAGTTCATGGAATTGGTTTTCCCTACAGTTTGATGTGAAGGCCCTAGTGGAAGCTCTCAGTTGTCCAGCTGTTATTAACTCACTGATGAATCTTAGAAGTATAAGAGGTCCAATGTCAGATGAAGGAAACCTATTGCACACATCTTGCCTAGTGTATATCCCAAGCTGCCCAAGCAGTTCGTTGATTCTCAGTTGTAGAGAACTCAGCCAGCTCTCAGCCCAGGATCTCAAACATTTCAAAATCCAATCAACACCAATATATAGATATATTCCTACAGCTCCTAATCTTGTGAGCTGGCTGTGATGTGTCCCCTAAGGGACACATCCTTTCCTTGGTATCTATTTTTAGCTTTAGTAACCCCAGAACTTTAAGTTCCACTCTCCTGCTTGATGCCGACTCCATTATATTTTTTTCTGTCCTGAGGAATCAAATCAAAGCTGTCTGTCCTCAGAATATAGTAAATCTCCTGACTGAAGCAAGTACTTCAAAGCTAGAAACATTACTTCCTAGTTCTGAAGAAAGTGTGAACACTTCAGGTTCAACACCTACAAAAACACCTATGAAAAAGGTGAAAGAAGGAAGTGAAAACTAGATCGCACTGTGATTTCAAGTTGCAGCTAAATGACTAATTCCTCAGATCCCATCACCTTTAAAAATGCCAAGAAACAACTGAATGACTACTTAGCTGTTTTCAAAATAAACCCAAGGAAATTTGTTCAGTATGGCCATCATACCCACCAGGTAGTGCCAAGTAAATGTTAGACTACAAAATCTTTATTTTCCAGAACAGAATTAATGCGAGATTGTTTACATTTATGCCAAGGTTTTGTCCATTCAGTTTCATGTACTGTGGACTGTCAGTAGCACACAGGCTCCAGGTTAAAGAAACAGAGCCCTGCAGCAGCAATAGGAACCACTTCTATGTTGCATTGTTCCTAATACATATATTGTTTTTCTTATAAATAAATATCTCTTATATCATACAATTAACTTACATACTGTTATTCTGCCATCAAGCCTGATTCCCTAATTTAAAATAATTCTCATTGAAGCACTTACTATCAACATCTTTGAGCCTTTTATTTCCTCCTCCCAATAAACTCTGAATTTACAGAAGACTGCAGCTCATCCTCTCCTTTTTTTGCTTTGTAAGGCAAGAGAGCAGCTACAGAAGCAATCAAAATAACCAAGAAGCTGATACAGAAGCAAATAAGCAAGAATGAACAGCTGATGCTGGGTAAAGGAAGGAGATGGGGAAGTAGCTGCTGAAGAGAAAGTATGGTGGAATGGCAGTCTGGAACAGCTTCAGAACAAAAATGGTTAAGTGTAATGCACACAAAGCAGCTGCTTCAAGTGTAAGAAAGCATCCTAACTCTATTTGAAAAATTATCTTTTGTTTAAAAAATCCCAATGTCAACTTTAATTAATCTGCAGTTTCCTGAAATGGCAAAACGAGCTAGATTCTCAAAACACTGCACATCTTGACAATGCAACTGTGTCTGTCAAATGTCCATTTCATAATTAGAAGAGTACAGGATAAAGAAGGACCAAAGCAGAGTGACTTTTATATTTTGAAACAACTCTTAAAAATAACAGAAAACATGATAGAGCAGAGAACACTGCACTGAGAACACTGCATTGCAGTAGTCATTTTTGTAAGTTGAGGCATACATCTGCAGCATACATGTATTTGCAAGTACAATCTACAGAATAACAGAAAAAAAAACTTGCTGCAGATCATAAGAACCAGATACAATTTATGAATGTTTTGTCATACATGTAGCCCATTTTCTGAAATTTCAGCAGTTTGATTTCTAGGTTTCTAAATGCAGATTCAAAGAGCCACTGAATGTTTCCTCTGCATTTGTTATTAATACATGCATGGAAAAGTAACTATTTTTCTCATTCTAACCCTTTTACCTTCCTTTACAGAGAATGAACAAAAAAGCACATCTATGACCTAAACAGTCAACCACTTCTTGCAAGGTACAAGGAATCACACAAATAGACCTTTGTTGCTTTAGGCTTTAAGCTTGAATCAAAGATTTGGTATGATCTAATGGGTTATCACTACACTTTTACACCAGGGAAAACATAGTGCTCAAGTATTTAGAGAAGCTAAATTGGCATATACACGTGAATGGTGTTACAGTATTTACCAGTAAATATGTGACAGGTATTCCATTAACCACCATTGTTTAATTCTATAGCTTTTCCTTTTTAAGGATAACAACATTAATCTAGAAGGTAGTTATAACACAGATAAACACAGTCTTGCTCTGAAAGCAGAGTTTACAGACTCAGCAGCTAAAGGCCCATACATGTTTCTTCCGTTTTCTCAGTTCCAGAAACAGATTTATTAAGACAAATTTTTATTTCTTTTTTTTTTTTTTTTTTTTTCTGGCTTCATTTGCATGTAACATTATGGAAAGTAATGCAGGTTTAAGCATGTGAGAAAAAAAACAGGTGCAAGAGAACTAAGAAATGGATTTAGCTCGTTGTGAAAGAAAAAACACTCCATTTAGGTCAGATTTTCAAAAAGGCCCATTTGACACCTGACTGGCTTTTGGAAGTGCAACAATATAATTAAAGAATACATGTAGTTCGAACAAGAGTTACATGGTCATACAATACCTAGAACTAGTGAGGAAAACAGACTCCATATTACAGCTAAAGCTCCATTCTTTCATTTGCTTTCTCCTTCCACATATTGCTTACTTTAAGAGGAATCTTTTTTTTTTTTTTTTTAAAGAAAAAAACAATTAAAACCATATTTAAATCCAAGACCTGTTCATCCCTGTGACAGAAGAGGTAAAAAGCAATGCAGTTTATGCCCAATATGCATCCCTACTGTTAAAGCATCTGATAGTCACATCTGTACCCTTCAGTAGGAAACCACCCCACTGAAAAAAAAAAGCAGCATCTGAAGTTTCATCAGGCACTACAATTTCAGTCTGTGAATGCAGATTGAATTGTCTGAAATTGCAAAACATCTTTTAAATTGCATGGAGCTATACTACTATTAAGTGAATTCTCTAGCATTGGAAATGATTGCCAGATTAAATAAGAGTACTGGGTACATCCTGATTGTTTTTGCAATCATAAAATTACTCATTTTGAAACATGCAGGTCTGACTCTGGTAATGACTTTCAGTGCAAACCAAAAAATGAAGAACAAGGACCTGGTACTTAATTTGTAAAATAGCCTGGCCACAAGTTCATGTGATAAATCTACAGAGCAGGTCTCTCTGTTATCCTCTTCTGAAGGCCAATGCTCCCACAGCACAGTTGTTGAGAGGAGTGGAAGCATACCTTATTTGCTTCAGTGCAAAGTCACTCATTTTAATTTATTTGCTACAGAGGCACAAGAGTGACTGAACTAGCCTGGATGACCTAGTAGTAAAATAGATCAAAGGAGAGTTCACACAGTGAACATACACTGCTACGATAGAAACGTCTTGCTGGGGGTAACAGGAACACTCATCCAAAACATGGCAACTTCCCATCATTTGAAAGATGGCTCTTTCTTCAGGTGGTGGTCACATCAGGAATGAATAAAGAAGGACTGGTCAAAGATACAGTTCAATTTGAAAAAAATAATTTTGACGAGAATAATTCAGGCTACTTGTTCAGCACAGCTTGTAATGAAGGTACAGTGGTGCTCCAGAAATTCTGTACAGGCTATCTACAGTTTTCACTGTTTCATGCTGTAAATACTAAAAAGTTTAAGAAACATGAATGCTTTTTGAACATACAGCCCTCCATTATGAATAAGAAGTTGAAGCTCAATAATAAATTTGGGCCTATGTGTGAAAGGCAGATCAGACCTACCCAAAGAGCATCTCCTGCCCAATGATGTACCACCACAGCTGAAGCCCTTACCCTTGTTTCAAAGGAAGGCCTTATGTTCAGCTGCAGTCCAGGACATTAACCTGAGCTTGAGCTTCTGGAGGGGGGAGAGCTGTACTTTGGAAAACTACAGCTGAGCAAGGAAACAGTAAGGACTTGGGCAAATTCACTGTTGTTAAAGCTTCCCTTTTCCTAATGACTGTTACAAAAAAAAAAAAAAAAAAAAAAAAAAGCAAACAAGAACAGCTGTAAAGCATAAAATGATGTGCATGTCAATGCCAATTGCACCTCTTAACTTCATAGTAATATGAACTTCACAGCTGCAATATGAAAAATAAAGGCACTTTGCCTTGGTATTTAGAGATTTACAGAACAAATTTCTCCATAGCATACTAGCTTGATTAACCAGGGTTAAGAAGCTTATGTCATTCTATTTCTGACTGAAAGATTCAGAAGAGAAGACCCTTGGATTTGGTTTTGCAATTAGAGAAAACCTCTCTCCAAATCACCCATCACAGCCTCCTTGGTTAACTCCTCCTGCCACTGCCTGCCAGAATGCTTGTTATTGATTTAGTATTACTGCCTTGGAGCTATGTTGTGATTCAAAGATCGAAGCCGAAATTCCTTTAAGTGGTATATTCTTTATTGCAGCGCTGGATGCACGGGGGATCTCTCCACCTATCGTGCATACCTAAAGCGGAAAGCAGTCTTGAATTTATACAATCAATCTATCAATATTCTACAAGCACCTATACATATGCATTACCTATCCCCGCCTTCCCTCGCTTCTCATGCTAATTAGCCTTTTGGCACCTTGCGCCTGTGTAGAGCCTTCCAAGAATTGTGGGCAGGGGTCTTTGGGACGTGGGCAGGGGTTTTTGGGAGGAAGACCCCGAGTCTTCCTCACAGTGTACTTTTCACCTTTGGTCAGGAATCTGCTGAATTGGCAGGTTTCTTAATTGCAAGAGCTGGTTGTTGCTAATTCTTCCGTTTGTTGTATCTTTATAATGAATTCCAATGTCCAGTTTTGAGATTTATAGTCCTTATGTTTGTTTCTCTGTCCGTCTGCCACTTCCTTATCATGAGTTCCAGTGTCTTGTTTCGAGATATACAGTCCTTGTCTGGGGATTGTCCTTGCCTCCCCAATGCCTCCCCAATACCTCCTTAATCAATCCCCCCTTTTCTTTTCCCATGCAAATTCTTTTGCATCAGATACTTTCATTATTTACAGTAACACAACAAAGCAGGCATCTAAACAACATGCACACAAATATTCCTAATACTACTAATGCGATTAGAGCAATGAACACTTGTTTCAACCATTGAAAATTGGGCAACCAGGAGGTTAACTTATTCCATATTTCACTAAAACTCCACGAAAGATCATCTTTACTGATATCATGTAGGACCCTTGTCTGCTTCCATATTTCTTCCAGGTCGGTAGAGATCCTTCCACTCTGATCTACATACACACAACAACTTGTGTTTATTACTGTACAGACTCCCCCTTGAGTGGCCAGTAACAAGTCTAGGGCCATCCGATTTTGTAATACTACCTGTGATAAACTAGATATCTCTTCTTGTTGAGCCTTTATAGCATCCAGAGTTTTGTTTTCTAACTTCTCTATAATTGCAGAAATATTAACTATCGCCTTTTCCAATTCACTCACTCCTAACCATGGGATAAACCATCGAACGAAACTATGAAAAGCGGTGTGTCTCTCTATCAATGGATTGTTAATTTTTCGTCTGATTCTCCGCATATGAGTTCTCAAGTAACCTCGAGGCACTACATCATGTACTGTCATATTGGGGACTACCGCTCCAAGAGTGCAAGTTCCCTTCCAATTCTCAGGCAAGACCTTACGGGCTGTATCGTTGCATAGCCAATACCACCCTTTTCCTTCTGGAACCGTCCAGCTGGTTGAATTTGCCCAGCTGCTAGTCATACTAATATCAATTGTTCAATTACAAGATGTCTGATTTCCCACATAAGTAGTATCCGTATTTATACAATGCTGTTTTCCTATACCCTTAGGCGGGTTACACCTTTGTACACATACATAATAGGATTCTAACGGCATGAAGCTACTCACTTCTAGTTCCAAAACTTCTTAATATTTTCGACCCCAAGATGTGTTTTCCCACAAATTAGTCCAAGATAAGTTTGCAGGCAACGGAATCCCGATTAACGATACACCCTTATTCCCATGCTGTGGCAGATGGGTGCATACCCAACAGTTCGTCTTATTAGTTACTTGAGAAATTGTTTGTATTAAGGTCAGGTGTAAGTTCTCATCCCAAGTTGCCCACCCCGAATCCGAGAACCGCACCCCTGCAATCATTAGGATCTGGAAAACCGTAATTTTGTTGGTCCAATTGGAGTGGTGGTCTATATCCTCGCCGGGACCTTCTTCACCCTTGAATTGTGGATCGAAGCTGCTTGCTTCTTAATCTTAATGGCGGTGTGTGTTGTCAGTAATACTTGGTATGGTCCCATCCACTTTCCTTCCATTTTTCCTGTAGGGGTTGTCCTGAAAAAGTCTTTATATATATATAATTCCCGAGCTTAAAGGGGTGGATTGGTTGATCCAACCCTCTAGCCCTGGTCCCTAAAACAAATTTATGTACTTTATTTAATTGTTTCTGAAGTTCAGTTATATAAGCATATAAATATTCTGATCCTAACTGCGTTAGGTCCTCTCCACTAAATAGAAATTGCTATGGCCTTCCATATAAGATTTTGAAGGGACTCAAATTCCCTTTTATTCTAGGTTTGACTCTAATTCCAAGTAATGCTAAAGGGAGGGATTGAGGCCGTGACAAATTAGCTTCTTATCCAATTTTAGCTATTTATTGTTTAATTAAATGGTTCATTTTTCTACCTGTCCACTTGCCTGTGGTCTATAAGGAGTATGCAGTTGCCAATCTATCTTTAGAATCTTACTTATCTGTTCTACCACTTGTGCACAAAATGTGAAAACTCTATCAGAAGACATTGCTACTAGAATCCCAAAGCATGGTATTATTTCATTTAACAAGACTTTAACCACTTCTCTTGCTTTGTTTGTTCGACAGGGAAAGGCTTCAGGCCTTCCTGAAAATGTGTCAGTCAGAACCAGTAAATAATGATACCCCCCTTTTCTAGGGAGTTCTGAAAAATCAATTTGCCACTGTTGCCCCGAATAATTTCCTTTACCGATTATTCCAAATTTTATTCTATTCTTGGTATTGGGGTTATTGTGTAAGCAAATGCTACATTGTCGAGTTACTTGTTTTATCATATCGTCCCACTAATGTCTGACTCAGGCTCTTATGCAGTGTGCCAGCTCCCCAATGCGTTTTATTGTGTTCTGTAAGAACTATGGGCCATGTCAAACTAGAGGGTATTACTATGTGGTTATCTTTTAAATATACTCATCCATCTGGTTTCATTTTACCTTTCAAATCTTCAATTAATTTTAAGTCTTCTTTTGTATAATTTGGATATAGTTTGGATTTTACCGACTGGTATCAAAGACAATGCCTTCACCTCAGTTATTTCAGCTGCCTGCTTAGCCTCTGCCAATCGATTTCCAATTTCAAAATCGGTGTTCCCCTTTTGGTGTCCCTGACAATGCATGATAGCTACTTTTTCTGGTTGTTTTACAGCCTCTAACAATTTTAAAATTTCTTCAGCATACTTTGTGTTTTCACTGAGCGGTCAGCAATCCATGTTCTTTCCAAATTGCTCCATGAGCATGTACCACGCCGAATGTATATTTAGAATCTGTCCAAATATTTACCCTTTTTCCCGCTGCCAGTTCCAATGCTCTCGTGAGAGCAACTATCTCCGCCTTTTGAGCTGATGTTCCAGGGGGTAAAGGCTTAGACTCGATTACCTGCTGAGTAGTTGTTATAGCATATCCAGCTTTACGTTGTCTTTGCGTAACAAAACTGCTCCCATCCGGGAACCAAGTTTCTTCCGCATCTTCCATGGGCTCCTCCTTAAGGTCTGGTCGGCTAGAATACACAGTCTCTATAGTTTCTAAACAATCGTGAATCACAGGTTGTGCCGGAGCATCACTAAGAAAAGAGGCTAGATTCACAATATTAGTTATCACAATTTCCACGTCGTCCTGTTCTACCAATATTGCTTGATATTTCAAAATCATCAATTCTTGTTTAAGTTGTTTAAAGACTTTTTGTGCTTCTCCAGTCCAGACTAACTTTGACTGGTTAATCTTTATCAATTCACATAGAGGCTTTACCAATAGTCCATAATTATAAATCCAAAGGCGACACCAACCTGTCATTCCTAAAAAGCTTTGTAGCTCCTTTACCATTTGAGGTTCTGGAGTCTGGCAAATGACTTCCTTATGTTCAGTTCCTAGTTCTCGTTGTCCTTCCGAAATTTCAAATCCCAGATAGGTCACACTTTGTTGAGCCAGCTGGACTTTCTGTCAAGAGACTTGATATCCATTTAAACCCAGAAAATTAAGACGACTTATAGTCCATTGAATACAACTCCCTTTAGTCTCGGTAGCTATTAAGAGATCATCTACATATTGTAACAAAGCACCTTCGGTGTCCGGAGGCATCCATGTTTCGAGTTTCCTTGCCAATTGGTTTCCAAAAATAGTGGGGCTATTCTTGAATCCTTGAGGTAGTAATGTCCATGTAAGCTGTGTCTTTCTGCCTGAATCGGGATTTTCCCATTCAAAGGCGAATAGGTTTTGGCTTTCTGTGGCTAAGCCTAGGCAGAAGAAGGCATCTTTTAAATCCAGTACGGTAAACCAGACTTGACTATTCTTTAATTTAGTCAGCAAAGTATAAGGGTTTGCCACTACTGGATGTATATCCTCAGTGATTTTATTTATGGCCCTCAAATCCTGAACTAGCCTATAGCTTTTTCATCTGCCTTTTTAATTGGCAATATGGGTGTATTGTATTCTGATTCGCATTCAATCAATAATCCATACTGTAAAAATTTATTAATTATCTCTTTAATTCCTTTCCTATCTTCTATCCTCAAAGGATATTACTTAACCTTAACGGGTTTCTGTCCTGGCTTTAATTTAATAATTATTAAGGTCACATTTTTAGCTCTTTCAGGGGTTTCAGTAGCCCAAACTCCTGGACATACTTGATCTGTGATCTCTAAAGGTATTTCACTTTTAGGGTCAGTTTGTATTAGTGCCAAGCTTAACACATTTGTTAGTTGTTCTTCTCCTATTCTTAATTCCATTTTCCCTTTTTCAAAGACAATTTCTGCTCCTACTTGCTCTAATAAATCTCTACCTAAGAGTGCCCATGAGGAGTTAGGCATATATAAAAATCTGTGTATGCCCCATTGTTTCCCTAACTTGTACTTCAAAGGTTCACAAAAATAAGCCTTTTCGGTTACACCTTGTCCTGGTTTCAGTTAGAACAGAGTTAATTTTCTTCCTAGTAGCTGGTAGAATGCTATGTTTTGGCTTAGGATGAGAAGAGTGTTGATAACACCCTGATGTTTTAATAGTTGCAGAGCAGTGCTTATACCAAGCCAAGGACATCTCAGCTTCTTGCTTTGTCCTGCCAACAGGCAGGCTAGGGGTGCAGTAAGAGCTGGGAGGGGACAGACCCAGGACAGGTGACCCAAATTAGCCAAAGGGGTATTCCATACCATCTGACGTCATGCTAAACAATATATAGGGGTGGCTAGCCATGGAAGGGGGCCAGACTGCTCGGGGTTAGGCTGGGCATCGGTCAGCGGGTGGTTAGCAATTGCATTGTGCATCACTTGTTTGTACACATTATTAGTAGTGGTACTATTATCACCATTGTATTATTATTATTATTATTATTATTATTATTATTATTATTATTATTATTATTATTATTATTATTATTATTATTTTGTCTTATTAAACTGTCTTTATCTCAACTCACGGGCTTCACTTTCCATTTCTCTCCCCCGTCCCAGAGAGGGAGGGGGAGGGGGAGCAAACGGCTGTGTGGTGTTTAGCTGCCGGCTGGGTTAAACCACGACACATCTTTTACCCTAACATAATAATTCTGTAAAGGCATTAATGCTTGATTTAGAATTGAATACGTTGCCCCATATCAATAAGAAATTTCACTTCCATTCCTCCCCTAGCTTCATTATAACCAGTGGAGGATCCGCTAGGGTAGATTCCCCAGGTCCCCGTTATTCCTGTTGAAATCAGGGGTCGATTACCCTAGGAAAAGGCTAGTCAATTTGTCCTCCAAAGCCAGGTCCAAACCGTTTTGTTTTATTTATTTATTTATTTATTTTCATTACATTTCAGAGTTGGTCCAAAAATTCCATAGGGCTTTCTTTTAGACCTTGTTGGAAGCATATTCTCAATTCCCAATTCATCCAGGTTTTAGTATTTATTTAACCGTTCATAATTTTCAGGATGATTTGGGTCTTAGTGGGGGTCGGTCAGGGGAATGCAATTGTCCACAGTTCCCTGAGCGGTCCCATCGGCAATCTGAGCTCGCACATGAACTCAGGTTGTTTTAAGAGTTAACTGCTTTTCTGTTTCTGTGACTACTCTCTCGGACCCATCGTGGTCCCTTTGCCCTGAAGGGCTAACACCCGTGATTTTAAGATCTCTGCCTCGGGCAGAGGCAGAACTATTAACATTCCTACATCCTCTTTCCCTGCTCATTCTACTTCAAACACCTTTAACACTTTCAACAACCCTTTTAACACTTCCTTTATCTTTCTCCAGCCTGTACTTCTCTAATGCCATCATCAAAGGCTCAGTCAGGGGCCAACTTAATTCCGTACCTTTTCCCACCAAGATGCTGAAACATCAGTATACAACATTTCATCCTTTTCTGCTTCTCAAAAAACAACATTAACTGTAGCAAAATATTATAGTTTAAAGTTCCATTTAGGGGCCACTTTTCTCCACATTCCAGCTTATAAAGCGGCCACCACTGATTACAATATTTTATCAGGGTTTTCTTATTTTCACTTCCACCCGGAGCCCCCCCTATATCCTTCCAATGACTCAAAATACAACCCAGCACACTTTTCTTAGGAATTTCACTGCTTACTCGCCCCCCCATTTTCCAGTTTACACTTTCAGAATACACGTGTTACTTACAAAAGTGTATCACAAAAATGTATCACTCACAAAATTACAGGCACGCAATATCTTTCAGTAGCGATGTCACAAAGCTACTATTACCAGCAATATTGCTAAAATCACAATAACAATTGTCAGAGTCAAATTCCACATGCAATAAGTCAGAAAACCGAACTGTGTAACACCGTAACGATATCTCTCTTATAACAATGCCACGAACCTACTATTACCACCAGAAAAATAGCCAAAATCACAGTAACAATAACCAAAGTTAAATACCATACTCCATGAGTCAGAAAACCGAAATAGACAACACAATTCCAGATGGACCTTAAAGCGAGCTCTTTCCTTAAGGTCCCCAAATATACTTATGGTGCTTACCACAAAGTATATACCAAACACTGCCTCGCAGAAGATCACCTTCTGACTTACAGACAGTTCCAGATACAGATGGACCCCAAGGTCCCCAGATATACTTGTGGTACTAACCACAAAGTATATACCAAATACTGTCCTGCAGAAGTCACCTTCCAACTTACTGGACAGTCCCAGATGACCGGTCTACCAGAAAACCAAACCAGAATAAAGAATATACTCACTTACAATGATGGGGTCCTTGTCTGCCTCCGCAGTGATCCAGTGAGTCGAGGAGTCCCTCCGGGAAATCCCGGGGGTACCCTAGGGAGTCCTGTTCCCAGCGGGTCCTGCGGTCCGGCAGAGAGGTTGTCCCATCTGGGGTGCCAGATTGATTCAAAGATCGAAGCCGAAATTCCTTTAAGTGGTATATTCTTTATTGCAGCGCTGGATGCACGGGGGATCTCTCCACCTATCGTGCATACCTAAAGCGGAAAGCAGTCTTGAATTTATACAATCAATCTATCAATATTCTACAAGCACCTATACATATGCATTACCTATCCCCGCCTTCCCTCGCTTCTCATGCTAATTAGCCTTTTGGCACCTTGCGCCTGTGTAGAGCCTTCCAAGAATTGTGGGCAGGGGTCTTTGGGACGTGGGCAGGGGTCTTTGGGAGGAAGACCCCGAGTCTTCCTCACAGTGTACTTTTCACCTTTGGTCAGGAATCTGCTGCTGAATTGGCATGTTTCTTAATTGCAAGAGCTGGTTGTTGCTAATTCTTCCGTTTGTTGTATCTTTATAATGAATTCCAATGTCCAGTTTTGAGATTTATAGTCCTTACGTTTGTTTCTCTGTCCGTCTGCCGCTTCCTTATCATGAGTTCCAGTGTCTTGTTTCGAGATATACAGTCCATGTCTGGGGATTGTCCTTGCCTCCCCAATGCCTCCCCAATACCTCCTTAATCAGTTGTCCAGGAGATATATCTGTACTAACAGCAATTGAAAGCCCTTTGTATTCATCTGCACATAGTTCCTTCAAGGCTGTCTTACTTCATGTTGATTTTTCATGCATATCCAAAGAAATCTCTTTTACTACTTATCTCAAAGCAGTGAGAAAGATTCAGTGACAGCTTATTTATCTTGATTTCTATCTGCTATTTAATACTTTGAGTAGAGCACCTTCAATTACATATAGAATGTCTACAGTTTGATCTGAGCTGTATTTGTTAATTTAGTGTAATTCAAGACATTCAGCTTGAGGAACTCTCTATCATGATTTTTAATCTAAGTAAAAAAAAATTAATTAAAATTATAAAAAGCTTTACCTGTAGAGCCCTAGAGCTGTGTATTAAGTCCTGACTTGCTCAGAATCAGGTCACTAAAACAGACAAGGATCCCTAGCATTCTGTTTGCCCAGTACCAGAGGAAAGAAGTCAGACTCCTGGGATACACTTCTGAAGTTTTTCTTGCTCCTACCCCAAAGAATTTTCTAGTTCACAGCATCCACAGGAAGCATGGGAGTCCATTCTTACCTAGTGTATAATCTGATGACTAGGCCACATTCCAAGGAGGTGGATGATGGGATTTGAATGTCTCACAAATGTGTTTTGCATTTTGTTTACCAAGACCCTCATTCAGATTTCTTCAGTGTAAGCACAAGAGAGGCTCACCTGCAAGAAAATCAGATACTTCTTAGACTTAATGTAGTAGCTTTAGATGGCATCAGAACACAGGCAGACTCACAGAACAAAGTATGAGGTCAGACTCCCATACTTGTTGATACAGAACTTCTTGGGCAACAGCTTCTTTACCAGCCTCTTTCCCTAGCAATTGTCCTCTGTGGCAGTCTTTGAAACAAACAAGTTTAAATTCCATTTTGCCCAGCCACGTAGCTGAAAGTTGAACAACCATGAAACACTGCGAGTTAGTTTGTGCTGGAAAGAACTTCGCACTGAACATATTCTGGTAAACATACTCTTACGTTTAGCTCTGAAGAGGCTGCTGTAAGTGAGGAGGCTTTGGCAAATCCATCATAAATACTCCTGAGACAAAAGCATTCTGTGTATTTCATAAGTAGGGAAAGAAGAGGTTGAAGAGCTTGAGTTGAAAGTCAAGTAAATCAGAGCAAAACTGGGGTTAGAAATTAAGAGTTCCTTTTACCAGCCATGTGCTTAAAATTCAGGACAATACTATGTCTCCTAGAATATAACTGATTAGTATTGTTTCTCTTTCAAGAAATTAAGTCTACATCCCTAATTCATATGACAGAGTTCCACAGAAACTAGTGAGAAAAGAGTTTATGCATTTAAATTGAATATATATATATATAGCACCTGTTTTTGAATATATATATATATTATATATTATATATTATATTATATTATATATATATATATATATAAATTGGATATATATATAGCACCCAGAACCTGTGCTTTCTTAGTCCTCAGCACCTAAACAATGATAATAAAGGTAGGAATAATACCAGTGATTAAGGAGGTATTGGGGAGGCATTGGGGAGGCAAGGACAATCCCCAGACATGGACTGTATATCTCTGTCGTGGTTTAACCTGGCCGGCAGCTAAACACCACGCAGCCGTTCGCTCACCCTCCCCCCTCCCTCTCTGGGACGGGGGAGAGAAATGGAAAGTGAAGCCCGTGAGTTGAGATAAAGACAGTTTAATAAGACATGAAAATAATAATAACAAAATAATAATAACAATAATAATAATAATAATAATAATAATACAATGGTGATAATAGGAAAGTAATAATAATATGTACAAACAAGTGATGCACAATGCAATTGCTCACCACCCGCTGACCGATGCCCAGCCTAACCCCGAGCAGTCCGGCCCCCTCCCCCCAGCTAGCCACCCCTATATATTGTTTAGCATGACGTCAGATGGTATGGAATACCCCTTTGGCTAGTTTGGGTCACCTGTCCTGGGTCTGTCCCCTCCCAGCTCTTACTGCACCCCTAGCCTGCCTGTTGGCAGGACAGAGCGAAAGGCTGAGATGTCCTTGGCTTGGTATAAGCACTGCTCTGCAACAATTAAAACATTGGGGTGTTATCAGCACTCTTCTCATCCTAAGCCAAAACACAGCATTCCACCAGCTACTAGGAAGAAAATTAATTCTGTTCTAACTGAAACCAGGACAATCTCAAAACAAGACACTGGAACTCATGATAAGGAAGCGGCAGACAGACAGAGAAACAAACATAAGGACTATAAATCTCAAAACTGGACATTGGAATTCATTATAAAGATACAACAAACGGAAGAATTAGCAACAACCAGCTCTTGCAATTAAGAAACATGCCAATTCAGCAGCAGATTCCTGACCAAAGGTGAAAAGTACACTGTGAGGAAGACTCGGGGTCTTCCTCCCAAAGACCCCTGCCCACGTCCCAAAGACCCCTGCCCACAATTCTTGGAAGGCTCTACGCAGGCGCAAGGTGCCAAAAGGCTAATTAGCATGAGAAGCGAGGGAAGGCGGGGATAGGTAATGCATATGTATAGGCACTTGTAGAATATTGATAGATTGATTGTATAAATTCAAGACTGCTTTCCGCTTTAGGTATGCACGATAGGTGGAGAGATCCCCCGTGCATCCAGCGCTGCAATAAAGAATATACCACTTAAAGGAATTTCGGCTTCGATCTTTGAATCACCAGGTTTCTATATTCCAAAGGCTCTAAATTATACCTAACAGCTAGGCTTGCTACTGACAGTAATGCACAGTGTTCAGAAAAACTTAGATCTACTTGTCAGTAAAATTAAGAAGTCCTGTTGAGTCATATTACACCTGAACAGATGACATTCTTGAAACACTGTGACCTCTGTCTTCACTAAAGGTCCACCCACCAGAGATGACTGTAGCCATTTGTGGAAGACATTACATCTGAACTATTTACAGGTGATTTCATGACACAGCTGATGATACATCCAGTATTGTTACGATACCACCAACATGCCAGCAGATACTGTTCTGTAGTCCTTGTGATTCTTTGGACTAAAGAACCATATTGCTAGCTGTATTAGGAGGAGGTTGTAGCCGAAAATGGTTTGCAAACAAAATCTCTGAACTTTGCAATAGTCAACATGTGGATTTAGAAGCTGAAAGATGAGCTATTTCATTTCCAAATGCTGCCTGTGATCTAAACAGTGCCATTGGAAAAAAAAATATCAGCCTGCTCATCCATTCACATATCACTTCAGAATTTGTAGGGCAGAGTGGCTTTGAATCCTGGCTTATAGCAATGTACAGTGGTAACAGTTTGTTAGTCTCCATTACATTACACCTGGCCAAAATCAGGCCACCATGAATTAATGCTGCTAGTGTCAGAGAACCAGTCATGGCATCTCTTACATAGGGAAGGTTGCTAGTTTTGTGTAGTTATTCATAGGAACCTGTGGGTTCTTCCCCCTGTGTCTTACACAGTCCGTGCAGGCACTGCTCACAGCTTGTCCTGCTCCTTGAGGAACAGATTCTTTGTGGCAGGAAGAAAGGAAGAGCCTAGCTTCTGCTTCCTGCTCCACAAAGGCCCTCAGGGAGTACACTTTTCATGAGATGCGACAGAGGATCAGAAAGGAGATATCATGAAATGGCTATTGCTACTCACACAAGATGCCTTAGCAAAGCACAGGGGAAGTCCAGCATACAGTTTCTCGTGTGCTAACAGCTGTTCTGTCGGTTGTTATTTACATAAGTGTAGTTCAAACAATTATATGAGAAAATATTTTCCTCCTTTCATCAGCTGCTGCACCAATGCCTGAACAAATGTGAGGAAGATTTACTTTGCCCTGTGTTCACTATGCAGCAAGGTAACAGTCCACACCTGCAACTTGTACTCTCTAATGTGAACTCTAGTATGAATATTTTTGAGTAACTATCTTTCCTCAAGGCACCTGTTACATTTCTTTCTGCCTTTTCAAGTTCTTTCCAAATACCATTTCCCTGCTGTTGAGCTTCCTACTAGAATCTACCAGCCCCCTTTCCTCAAATTAACTGCAGAAGCAGCAATTTGGTAGGTCTCCAGGATATTTAGCCCTGTAGGGGTTATCATTGCAGACTGCCCAGAATTACAGAAGAGGAAATTAAAATAGTCCCTTACAATTCATCTTTCTCTACTATGCACATATGAACCAAACGAGTGACTAGAAAACAGCTCAGGAGACAAAATTTGGTCTCAGGCAACGAAAAGCAACGCTGCCTCTGAGGATGGGAAAGTAGTACTCGAAGTGTATGATTAAATCATATATGGTACTACCTGTTTTTTTTTTTTTTTTGTTTTCTTGAGAATTTGAGATGTTCAGCTAAGAACAGTGCTGCGTGGAGGCACTGTTGTATCTAAAGTTTGCAGGTAATACGTATCAGGCCTCACCTGCCCCAAAGATGCTGATCAAAGAGAAGGAACGAGGATTTTTCATCAATTCTAGTCTGTAAGAGCTACGTTCAGTTTTCTACTACACCACAAACAGGCTGTCTATATGATAGATGTGTTTTGTTTCTATTTAGTAAATCCACACAGTTGCTTAGCTGTAAGCAGAAGGCTGAGCTGTTGCCTGAGAGCACTGAAACTTCTCTGGATCACTACACAAACCTGACTATGCCACTGCCTGGCTTGTGTGGAGTCAGCTCAGATTTGTCTTTTAATTTACACATGCTCCCAGTTAACTGCACTTGACATTCTGCAGCTGTTTGAATAGCAGAAAACTGATATGAAAGCACACACTATGAAGTCCATTCAGAAACTCATAGGGTCTTATGTGTTTAAGTTCTGGGATTTGAAGATTATCATATCTCTAAACCAATGTCTAGATATGAAAAAAAAAAAATCTAATATACTTTTAGAAGCATAAAATATATGAAGATGTTCTCATTAATTCTCATCAGGAACAACAGCAACTGCCATTTCTAGAACAGATTGCTTTGAGAAATAGCTTCTCCAGCTAAATTCAGAAGCCTTCCAAAAGGAAAGTAAAGCTGAGACCCTAGCTCTAAAGCAGCCATAGCCAGTTCACTGCTTATTTGGCTACTGTTTCTGTGGGGTTACAACCTTAAATACAAGAAATCCTGTAGATCTGTAGTGTGGGATCACTGGAGATGTTCAAATCTGGTCCTTCAAAAGTAAAGCAATTTTATAAGATACACTACCCTTACTATGCCAAGATAGTGAAACTAGTATACCCAAAGGCTACGCAGTTTTCTGCCTCTCCTAATACACTGAGAATTAAGAAATAGTTACCATAAGAATACAGTGAAAGCCACATTAATTGCTGTCTTGAAATGATCATCCACCTCCAGTGCCCTCATCTTGCTAAAGAGATTATTTATCCCCAAACCATGTCTTCAGCTTTAATAATGGCATAAGTAGCAAGCATAATAATAATTAAGCATCAATGATAGCCTTGTTATATATTGATATCAAATTATACTTTCTCCTATAAACAAATATGACCAACTGTTGCTGTGCCCCTTCTTAAGGGAGGCTGATGGAAGCTAAAGGTGGTGAAGCTACACATCCATGTTCATCTATGGAAATACCAAGAGTTTGCAATAGAGTTTAGATTCCTATGTCCCAGGCCAGCACTGTGACTACAAGGCCATTTGGCTTCCAAGAAGATTTCCAGTGAAAGATAGAGCATGTTAAGTTAGAAATCTGCTTTTCCTTATGGCTCAGTCCCAGACAAACATTTGTGCCTCAAAAATTATCCCTAATGGTCATTTTTTGAATACAAATTATGTTAAAAACAGCTCCAAGCTCAAAATTCTGGGATGATGGACTATAGCTGGAAATATACTGATAGCTAAAGTGATCTACAGCCCACTATAGGGAAGTATTTACAGTGTGGCTAGTTGAGGTATGCTAGATATCCCATACTGTCTTGCCTGGTGGAATTATCATTGTGTAATTTATGTGATGTGATGATGCTGGTTTACAAAATTCCCATTCTGACCTTTCAGGAAAGGAAAGCCATTAATCTGCACTGTTGACTTGTTTCCTGCTCATCATCTTCTCATGTGATCTTTGCTTTGACTCATCCAAAATACTGGTGCACCTCTTTCATTTGTACTTTTGAAGTGATCCCACAGCATGCAAAACATTGGTTTTAGTCACTTGCCTTTTGTCTCCCTCTCCTCATTTCAAGCTTAATGCATATGATGCACCAGCAAAGTGATCACATGCTTTCTTACACTGTTTAAACTGGCAGTAAGACAGGCTCCTATTGTATATACGTCTTCCTACATGGCCTTCTGGGAAGTGTAGTGCTAAGAATAAAGATTATGCATGAAGTCTACCAGTATTCATGATACAAGTCTGCTAACTTTGAAACTCTCCATATTATAATTTTAGAAGCATTTTAAATTTGTAAAAAGTATAAAAATAAAAATTGCTATGTTGCATGTTGCAAGGACCTGTCTCAGTGAAACACCAGAAGGTGACTTGCAATACTTCTGAATTTAATGCTGAGTGGTCTTCCACAACCTGGGACATTGAGCAATGGTCTCTTTCAAGTATCAGCTATGAACACTTTACAAATACAAACCCTCACATTCTGACTCTATTGAACAGGATTACATCAGGGAAATGTATGCTTTGCATCAATATTGTCTCCTAGAAAGACCTTGAATCTTGCACTTGGATAATAATAAGAGATCCCTTCAGAAAACGCTTGTGTACTTGCACTGTTTTAGAAGTGGGAATTTAAACACAGGGAGACTTTGTTAATGTTATACAGAAAAGAGATACAATTCCTTACTGTCCTAGCTGAGGCCAGAGTGTTCACTCTTTATGGGGTACCAGAGACAAAACCCAAGACAGTGAGTGATGATCAATGGCTTATTTCTCAGCCCCATTCACTAAATAACTAGGACTAGGACTGTGTGCTTAAAGATCACATTGCTCTCACTCAGATATGGGCTGGGACTGTAAGAAACATTACTGGAAGTTCATGTGTATTCCCTGAACAAGCAAACATCTCTCAGAAAGCAAGGTATTATAAACATCACATGCTTGTGATAGCATTTATAGGTTTCAGGTCTAAAACTAAACAGTAGTTGGCACCTCAACATGTGGGAGTGGTCTAGCTTCCTCTGAACCCTTTCCTTCTGAATAAGCTTGTCTCTCCAACCCTGATGCAGGTTGCTATTACAATGCTTTAATAAAAAGGTAAGGCAGAACATTGCCAAGTTTATCTTTTCATCAGATAGATTTTTGAAAGAACTATTTGTGTCTGCAACAGTACACATACACATCTCAAGACAGGAATGTTCTTTACCATAGCTTCATCTGATAAGCAGGCAAATCTGGTAGCAAAGACAAGGACATCTAACTCTTCAGGAGCACAAAGGTTATAGAAGTGCTTTTTGTAGTGACAGAATACAAAAATACAGACATACCTAAACAGCATAGGAACAGTTAATCTGTTTCCAGGCTTGAATCCTGCTTCCACTGATCTTAAAATGAAAACTTTTCCCCAAAGTCAATATTTCATTTTTTCTTCTAGGATCTCCTTTTCCGAGTCTTATCCAAGTTTTATACAGAGGGTGGTCCAGTGGCTTCTAGTAACAGTCTTTCAAACATCCTGTAGTCCAGCAGTCTGAATTCCCAGCAAGTATGGTGCACATCTCATACATCAGACCTTGGTAAGTGCTGGGCAGGTGATCTGTATACCTGCAGCAAATCCAGTATGTTGAATATTCACATGCATACATCAGCTGTGCAATTGGTGCACTATAGGTCCAATGTGCTTATATTAGGATTCACCATACCTGATCTTTCCAAGGACAGTTAATCCATGACAGCCAATTTCTCATCTCCATTGGGCTCCAACTGCTCTTTCATTCAAAACAGAAGGTAAATGAAAGCATTCACTGCTAGAAGGATGCTCCAATTATTACTGTACCCCTTGTGCTAATGTCTGCCTGGCTTTTTTCCCTATATAAAGAAATTCCAACCCAAGACACGTTTGGACAACTCCTATTAACTTAAAAGGAAAATAGAAATAGAGTTTTCCTATTGTCAGGATGGCTCCCTCCTCATGATATACGCAGCAAGGTCTGTGTGCACACCTGAGGGCTAAGTTAGGAATTCTAGAAGCAAAATTAAATCAATAAATAGCAGCTGAGACTAGAATTCAAGTCTTTGTCTATTTTGTTGTGGTTTGAAGTTATCACTGATACAATTTAATGATTTTAAGCATCAGAAAACATTAACAAATCTTGTCTTGATGGTTATCTAGAAAACCCCACAATTCAGCTTCCCATAGAAAATCGCAGCTTTGAACTATTTTTTTATTTTTATTTTTTTTTAAGCAATGGAAGAATAAAAAGAAAACAGACCTCTTGAAACACCAATGGGAAGAAAATAAGAAGCACCAGCCCCAGAATACCAGTCATTTCTAAGTTCACAATATTATCTTGAAATATAGAATGCCAACCACACAGATCCTTGGATTCTCCAATCTTGTTAACCCACCTTTCAGAAATATGTATTTCTTTATTTAAGCTGCAAAAGTTCTTCTAGATTTCTAGAGAGAATTTTGACTTTGGTATCTTGAAGGAACAGGTTCAAAACTAACCCTGGCATCACAGGGATTTAAACACGTATTCTCAACTTCTACAGCAGTTCTTACTAGTCAAAACACTCCAGGGTGAATTGCTCTAAGTGTATATGTGTGTGTATATATATACATATTAAGCTGACCCACTTCTACAAATTATTTTCATTCAAGGGAGATATATATATTAATATATATATATATAGTAGCTTTTGGTGAACTCTTCCTACCTGTTCCAACTACAGTTTTAATGCCTGTAGTTTAGTAGTGGACCAAGAACAAGTAAACTACAGTAAAGATACTGATTTCTACTAAATAACAGATAGAACTGTAAAGGCTCAAAGTTGTTACTGCTCTGAGCTGTTTGTATTGTTGTTTTCCTTGAGGTTGCTGAGGTTGTAGTAGGGACAGTTTGACAACTTCCATCTGGTCGTTCTTCACAATTTAATACATTAACCTGAAGTTAGCTATATTTTACTCCCTCAGAACTGCATTTGTTTATGCAATTGCCCCCTCCTCCCCAAATTTCCTGTTTATGTGTTGTTGTTTTTTTTTTTTTTTTTGAAGTTTATATTTATTGTAGACACCTTGTATTTGAAACTTTCAAAGAATGTTATACTTTAATATCACTTTAGAAGCATACACACAGCCAAACAACCATTAAAAGAAGCAAATAAAAATTCTTTTCTAACCTTCCTGGAACTAACAGAGGCCTAAGTGTATTGAACTGCTGGCTTTTCATCTATAACAGACGAAACAGCTAAAATTATCCTGATTTCTTTAATATAGAGTTTAACCGATGGGTAGACCTTTCATACTTTTCTGTCAGGTGCCAGCAGGCCTTAAATACCCTGAACAGCAGCGCCTGGGTGCTCACCCACAGGCGTTTGGCGGCTGTTGGCGGCGCCGCGCATGACATCACCGCGCGCGCTCCCTCTTCGCCGGGCGGGCGCGCGGGCGGAGGCGTGTTGGGGGTCCGAGGCTGATCCTCGCTTCACCCGCTGCAACCGGGCGCTCCCGCACCTCCCCCCTCCCCCCCCTCCGGTCTCTTCCCTCTCCGTCGGCTAGGCCGAGGATGGCGGAGAGTGAGGCCGAGACCCCCAGCACGCCGGGGGAGTTCGAGAGCAAGTACTTCGAATACAATGGGGTGCGGCTGCCGCCCTTCTGCCGGGGGAAGATGGAGGAGATCGCTAACTTCCCGGTGAGGGACAGCGACGTCTGGATCGTCACCTATCCTAAGTCAGGTAGGCGGGCGGCAGTCCCCCGGGGACGTGTGCCCGGGCACTCTGCGCTGCCGCCGGCACGGCCTTACGCCGCCGGGGTGTCTGCTGCCAGCTCCGGGATTCCTGTGCAGAAACGCCTAAAAGTGGCGCGGGGGGATGCGGTGCTGACCGCACGGAGACGGCAGTATGGTAGCTCGGCGAGGCGGCCAAGCAAACCAGCAGCAAACACAAAGGATTCTTGCGGAAGCCCTTTCTGGAGTGAGGTTCTTTCCAGGTAACAGGATGATCGCTTTCTAGAAAATTCAAAGTCCAGTGGAGATCACAGATATTAGCTCTGTAATTGCCCTTGTGAAATGTTTCAGTATCACAGCTTACTGACTAGCTCTTATTTCGCTGTATTAAGGGTTCTTTGCTCTTTCTCCTCAGTCTGCACAAATACATTTTCAAAAAAGCAGCATCTGTTGTGACGCCATTTCTCAAGGAGTTTTAAATATATATATATATATATATATATATATATTTTAACATTTAGTTAAAAATTATGCTATTAAAGACAACCTAGAGCTTGACAAATGCATGTATTAGGGAGGATAGGGCTAGTTTGTAAGCTGGCAAATGGCCCCGAGAATGCTAGGATTAGGACCAGGCAGCTGCATTCTTATTGTTCTTGTAAAGACTTATATAGCATACAGGAAGCACACAATTTAATTATTTCAGTTTTAAGGTTTTATTTTTGTGAATCTGGGCACCTCTGTTAGTACAGCACCCCAGCCTTGCACTGACAGATTGCTAAATATCCTCACCTAACCTTAGTTTCTAGCAGCCAGGCACAAAATAGCTGTTAATACGTCACCTGGGAATAGTTTAGTTTTGGTGGCTATACAGTTGGCCATGGAAAGCCAACTTGCATAATCATATGTAATTTGCTATTATTTTGTGAATATAGGTCTCTCATAGCCCCAGCTAAGGTCAGTGACAAGTAACTGCTCACTTAACAAAGCTAGTGGTGGTGCTTTACTATAGGAGGGTTTACTAACAGTGTGAAAGCTGACAAAAAGGGAGATGCAGAACTGGACCACCAAAGCTGGAGGTACAGGGTTGTGTGGAGGAACTGGAGGGGCAGCCTCACCTCACAATAAAATAGGTGCCGTAGTATTTTACTTGCTAGGACAGATTATATTTAGGATGGGTCTTGAGTCTGTTCTTGTCACGGCAATAGACTTTAAAACACAGTCATAATGTCTGCAAGCTCCAGGAGACAACAGACCACCTTTGGGTGGCCTGAGGTCTTCTGAAACCCTTGGAACTTGCTTTGTCCACTGATCCTACCTGGCTTATGGCTTGGTGCCTTATTTAGGGTTTCTGAATCAACTGTGAAAGGGTCTGCTAACTAGGGACAGGCCTTTCACTAGAAATTAGACAACCTGAATATGGTTTCCATTGATTTACCCAAGGTCACAGAGGAAGTCTACATCAAAGCCAGAAATTGAATCCAGAACCACATGCTCTTCTCCATTACCTTAACTACAGCTTCATCCTCCTGTCTCTCAGCAGCATTGACAGATTTTTCTGTTAACTGGAGCTGATCAGAATTCTCATAATGGAAAAAAGTAGTTTTACAAAACGTGTTTTGTGCACAAAATGTAGTTAACAGGGATGAAATACCTTGGCATTCTTGGGGAATCTTCAGATGTAAAACATGCTTGGGACCTAGTTTCCTAGTTTCTGTTAATAAACTACATTTGAACAAAATTTCAAGAGTATTTTCAACAACAGAAATTTAGGAAGAGAAAAATACACTAATTTCAGATAGGTCTAATGGAAAACTTTTATGAAAGGAAATCATGTTCATTGTTTCACCACCTTTCCATCTGTACAAATTGTGGAAGAAATATACAAACAAGCCCTTCTGCTAGATGTGAGAGGCAAGTGTTTCTAGCTCCTACTGAGACCTGTACCATATTTTAGTATCAGAAGGCTCCATCAGTAGCTTTTGACCATGTGTTGGTTTATCTGGCAAAGAAAATACACAAGTGGCTTACGGTCTGTGTTTCCGGGAGGTGGGGGTATCACAACTGCTTCAGTATTCCTAGTGACTGATGTAGAAGTATGTATGCCATTTTGAAGACATGCTCTGCACTAGGTGATGCTTCTTCTCTAAACATGAGATGGAGACATTGCTTGGAAATAGTTATGGATATTTACAAATTGGGAGCGATCCAGGAAAAGGCTGGTCCATTAATGGTTGAAAACTGAATGTACCAGTGGCCTTACTGGGAGTAAAGCCTAATGGAAGATGACTCTGCTTTAATGTGATTTCCACTGATAGATGCTTAAATAATGATACTCCTTACATCTTTAATCCTAACTCCTGCATCCAATCAATGGTAACAACTTTGGTAGCTGCTGGACTAGGATGAGTTTGTGCCTAAAACCCAGAGACTCATTTAAACAGATATGTAAATATGTCAGTGTGCATGTATGCTTTTATGTATGTATATTATTAGGACTAATTACAGAAACCCTTTTTGTCATGGTACATAATTTAAAATCAGGTGGGCTTCTGCTCTGTTGAAAAGATCAAGTCATTGATCAAGTCAAAGACCAAGATCATTTCATCTTTCATGCAAGTTTGTAGTGTAAAATGGGCAGGCTGAGCAGAATCACAGAATTGTCTAGGTTGGAAGAGACCTCAAGATCATCGAGTACAACCTCTGACTTAATACTAACAAGTCCTCCACTAAACCATATTGTTAAGGTCAACATCTAAACGTCTTTTAAAGACCTGCAGGGATGGTGACTCCACCATTTCCCTGGGCAGCCCATTCCAATGCCTCACAACCCTCTCAGTAAAGTTCTTCCTAATATCCAAACTTTAGCCTGTTCCCCCTCATCCTGTTGCTAGGCACGTGGGAGAACAGACCAACCCCCACCTCACTACAGCCTCCTTTAATGTACTTATAAAGAGCGATAAGGTCACCCCTGAGCCTCCTTTTCTCCAGGCTGAACAATCCCAGCTCCCTCAGCCGCTCCTTGTAGGACTTGTTCTCCAGACCCCTCACCAGCTTCTTGCCCTTCTCTGGACTCGCTTGAGCACCTCCATGTCCTTCTTGTAGCGAGGGGCCCAAAACTGAACACAGTACCCGAGGTGCAGCCTCACCAGAGCCAAGTACAGAGGGACAATCACTTCCCTAGCCCTACTGGCCACACTGTTTCTTATGCAAGCCAGGATGCTGTTGGCCTTCTTGGCCACCTGAGCACACTGCTGGCTCATTTTCAGCTGACTATCCACCATTACTCCTAGGTCCTTCTCCGCCTGGCAGCTTTCCAACCACTCATGTCCCAGCCTGTAGTGCTGCTTGGGGTTATTTTGCCCCAGGTGCAGGACCCGACACTTGGCCTTGTTGAACTTCATACAGTTGGCCTCAACCCATCGGTCCAGCCTATCCAGATCCTCCTGCAGAGCCTTCCTAACCTCGAGCAGATTGACACACGCACCTAACTTGGTGTCATCTGCAAACTTACTGAGGGTGCACTTGATCCCCTCATCCAGATCATCGATAAAGATATTAAAGAGGACTGAGCCCTGGGGAACGTCACTAGTGACTGGCCTCCAACTGGATTTGACTCCATTCACCATGACTCTTTGGGCCTGGCTACCCAGCCAGTTTTTAACCCAATGAAGCATACGCCAGTATGCTTAAGACCCCTCAATGAGCCCCACCAGCTCTTGGCCTAGGATGCGTTTTTCCCTTAGAGATAGGGACCCATCTGTGGCCATCAGGCTGGGTGCTGAGTAAAGCGCCCCATGGTCGAAATAACCAAAATTTCTGTGTTGGCACCAGCCTCTGAGCCATGTGTTTATCAGGTGGACTTTCCGTGTCCTCTCTGTACCCCTCCCTGCCACCATAGGGATTGACGAAAACACCACCTGTACTCCCGCTCCATCCACTAGCTGTCCCAGTCCCCTAAAGTCCCGTTTGATGATCTTCAGGCTTCTCTCTTCAATGTCATCACTGCTAGCCTGGACTATTAAAAGAGGATAATAGCCAGAGGGGCAAACCAGGTTGGGAAGCTTTCTGGCAATGCCCCTGACCCTGGCCCCAGGGAGGCAGCAGACTTCCCTATGGGTAGGGTCAGGCTGACAAATAGGTTCCTCTGTTCCCCTGAGAAGGGAGTTGCCCACAACAATAACCCTTCTGCCTTTCTTGGTGGAGGCAGTCCTGAGGTGTGGAGTCAACTTCCTCACCCTAGGCATCCTCCTGGGTAGACTTTGTACCTCTTCCTCAGCTACTGGTCTCTCAAGCTCCAGGGCCTCAAACCTGTTGTGTAAGGGCACCTGGGAAGGTAGGGCCAGTGTGGGGGGGTGCATCGCCTGCGATGTCGAGCAGGGACCTGTTTCCAGTCCTCCTCAACTCCTAGGTCCCCTCCCTCTGCCCAACAGCAACAGGGCAGGGGGTCAACCCCCATTTGGGGTGTCTCAGCCTGGCACCTGTCCTTCAGGCCATGCAGGGAGTTGCTCCACTCCTGCTCACACTCCCTGGTATCCCTCAACCTCTTGACCTCCTCCTTGAGTTCTGCCACGAGGCGAACCAGGTCGTCCACCTGCTCGCACCTCACGCACACAGTCTCTCTGCCCTCCGCAGGTGGTAGCAACAGGCTCAGGCACTTCCTGCACCGGGAGACCTGAACTGCTGCATTTTTGAGCGGGCAGTCAGTCTGGGTGTGTACAGACTTGAAGAGAGCGCTGTGCCTGGTGTACACCATTGCAGCTGAGCTAGTGGTAGACCACTGTTAGAGGAGGTGTTCGTATGGGCAGGGGGGAACGGTCTGCCCTTCCTGCGCGAAGTGCCGCGCTAGCTGCTGTGCCGCTCCCTTCTGACGTGCCACGCCCTGTTTGCCCGTCCTGGTCGCCGCACTGCCTAGGGGCAGCTTTTGAACAGCCGGGGAGGGGGCGCTGCTGGCTCCGCCTACGCCCCATTCTCGCCTCATTCACCTCCCTCGCGAGGGCTGCCGGGTCCTGGTGGCTCTCTCGAGCGGGCTCGGTGCCGGATAAATTAGCCCTGCCTGTCCGATCTCCCGCTCTACTGCAGAATGCTTCTGCCCCGGAGCCGTTCGCCTCGGCAAGCAGGGTGCAATGAGATTTATGGTAACTACAAGTGTATAGTAATACTATTCCATATAGCATTAAGTAATTGGAGCCCACACAACAGTTTGGTTCACAGGTAAGATGCAGTGTTAGGGAAGAAGCACGTTCTACCTCTGTAATAACTTTCCTGGAACCCTCTCATACTGTGGGGGTTTTGTACCCTAGTTGGAAATTGGAATTCTTTATGAACGTAATAAACTGCAGAATTAATGAACAAGCAAATTCTTCCATGCTATTTCCCCAGTCACCATGCCAAGAGTTAGACTATCTGTCTGCTAAGGTCAACGATTTCAGTGGAATTAATTCAGCACCTAAAGTATAGTACTGACTCCAGGTTCACTTACGTATTTTGCTGTGGCTTATGATGCTAACCCTTGGCTGTAGATCTTTCTGTTTGCTTTAATCATAACTGATGTGCAGTGGCAAGCTTTCTTAATACCCTCTTGTACCTGTTCTGCATCAGTGTGCATTTAATATTCCTGGGTCAAAGCCCACAAATTAATACCTTTTTGCAAAACTGTTAATTTGTTAAAGTGAGCTATTTACATTAATAGCAGAGCTGTCTCTCCAATTTCAATTATTTTGCCAAATAATGTTCTGGACTTCTGTGTGGGAAAATGTCAGTTGCTGGGCAAATATCAGCTTTAAGTCCAGTCAGTTTATGAGAACTCTTGCTCTCTGACCTGTTGTTCACTGTGAAATGGAGTGCTGGATATGGCCTTCAGCTGTCTGTAGGCCTGTCTTTTTATAGACAACATTTTGGATTTTTCTTGCAGCATCGGATTTCAGTAACTACCCAATAGCTTGTAGGGAATATGATGGCTGACTTTAGGCCTTAGGCTTAATGAAGTACCAACAGTAAATTTGCACATCAGTTCAAGGACAGTTTTCCTGTGTGTACATTCATTGAGTTCTCATCTTTCAAATTCTTTCTTAACACTTCAGTCTTGTATGAAATGAACTGGAGAAGGTTTGTTTGAGCTTGCCATTATTTTATTTGCATAAAAGATTCTGTACGTACAGAAAAAAGTCTTGCTTCCTGTTGTGCCTGCTGATAAAAGCGCATTGCATGCATCATGGGTTTTGTGCCTCCTCCTGTTGTGTATACCTCTCCCACTGCAAGCATGCCAGTCTCTTATCTTCTTCTATTTCCAGTGCTCCTGAATCTAACACCTCTTGCTGGGACAGTGGTATCCCTCCCATCCTCCCTCCCTGGCTGGAAGGAGCTTTGTTTATTGTTCTGTCCGTCCCCTTTCCCTGCCATGTCCTGGGGCTCTGTCTACATTCTTCCATTTCCCTTGTACTGTAATCTGTTATTCCTTGCATGTACCTCGTGTTTCTTCTTTTGTTGTAAGGAAAACAGTTCTTTGATCCTTAGACAGTTAGAGCAGTGGAAGAAGCTTCTGGGTTGTGAACCAGACATAGAAGTTTCAGTGTAATCCTCACTTTCCTTTGCTTGTCTGATTATCCTCTTAAAATCAACAGACTTCTGTTCATCAACATCTAGAATATTATTTGTATCAGACTCAGCACTCACGCAAAGGGAGTGCTTCAGGCAAAAGGAGGCTTGAGCCACTGGGGATTGAGATGCATGTGCTTTTCTTTGACTGTGAAATTTATTCAAGGACTTCTTATTTCTAGGCAGTTGTTTCTTCCCCTTCACCTTCTGATCAGTTTCAATTGTCTGTGGGACTGTATTATAAAATACAGGGGAAAAATGTCTGTAGTAAATATACTGTAAAAGTTATACCAAATGACTGTGGAAATTGTGCATTGTCTTCTCCAATCCCATCCTTCTTGTTGTCCTCAGATTATGTGATTTCTTGGCAGGGACGTTACACTTAACTAGCAAGGCTGGTTTCTGTTTCAGGCCTTTGAACGTTACTGTACTGCATAATAATACCCTTCAATATAAAGAGCATTATCGCTTGGCTAAGTTTACATAGCTGCACGTGAGCTGTGCTTGTAGGGGTGTCCTGCACTCTGTGGACATCTAGCTCACTAGCTAATGTATCTGCACTGACCTGACATAGCAATCAGTGAGTAGGTGGCAGGTCTGCACAAAGCTGCAGTGATTGTATTATGTCAGGGAATCAGCGTGTTTGTGTCCTCTTAGCATATCCCATTAGCATATCCCAGATGTGGCTTGGTAAGCTGTACTTTTTTGAGGTACCTGTGAGGTATGCGTTCCAGTTGCCCCTGCATGGTGTGGCAGACTGATAAGCATGGGCACAAGGAATCAGATTCTTCACACTGACCCAGACATACACAGGGCCAACACTGCTGACAGTCCTGATTTGTGCAGACAAAAACAAGACGAGAATCAGGCTGAAAGGATATGCCCAGTCTGTGGGAGTTTCTGGGCTGAGAGCTGTCAGACAGCGATGTGTCAGCTGCAGTGGGTAGCAGAGGTTTACCCTGGTTAATAGCAGGTTTAAGAAAGCCTTATGCTGTTGGAGTAGGGCTCCTCAGGGAACAAGGGCATCCACATGGATGTTTTGTGTGTTAAGTTGATTGATTTGGCTTAATTTCCAGTGTTCTCATAAGGAACTCTTGGGAAGAGTTTTGTTGTTACATTTTTTTGACAACAGTTTCTTATCTTGCAGAATAGCCATATTCTGCTATTCTGGATTTATAGTCCTATTCTCTATGCAGGATTTTGGTCACTTGAGTTTAATCAATTTGTTTTTAATTGGTTTATCTTTTAAGAGTGAATTCAAGTGTTACTGGCCCAGAGACATGCCTTGAGAAATCATGAGGTTGGCTTAAAAATTGAGAGATTTTTTACACAAAATACATTTGGGATTTTTTTTTTCCTTTGTCCTCTGTTTTGTGAGGCAATATTATGCATGCTTACAAGCTCTTCCCTGTGATTTACAACGATACCATACCTGTTAGTTTCATGAACAAGTTAATATTTTGGAAGTAAGAATGGTGGTACTTAACTTTTTCTCTTTTCCAATCCTGTCATTTTTTCAGTTTCTCCCTATCTTAAGTAATTTGTAAAACTCAGATATCCAACCTTTTTAATGTGGTATGAGTGTGCTTCAGTTCTACTTCAGCTAGTCAGAAAGAATGGACTTCTTGCACAAACAAAAAGGAGTCAGCAAACTGCACTGTGTGATGGAGAAGTGTTCTGTGAGCTGTCATAGGGACTGATATATAGGGTACATTTGAATTTGATTTCATGCTCTTGGTTTTTGGTGACTGAAGCCTTATTCTTTCCAACAATTAAAAGAGTAAATACACTGCTTCTTAAGTGCACTCCATTGAGGACCACCCAGGTACAGGAAAGCAAGACCTATAAACAATTATTTGTAGGGGTCAGGGCCATTGGGTTCCTGTGCTTTGAAAACCCTTTTGAAATGGGATTATCTTTTGTTTTATTTATGTATAGCTCAAAATATCATCTGGTATTGACTCAATCCTAACTATTACTAGGCAAAGAAATGATAAATAAAAATGTCAAATAACAAGGAATTGAAGACAATGAGATGTTTGCCACTGATGCGTTTGACTTGATTTCAGTGGGAGTAGAATTGAATATGTCCTTACATGCATAAAGCAGGAACTAAAGGTGGTGAGGAAAGATCTGTCATTAGGAAAACTTGTTTTTGTTATCTAGCTAGCAGTGTTTTTCTCATTTTTCTCTCATGAGTCATTTATCAAGACAGTGAAGAGGTCTTACTAGAGAAAGAACAAGTGGTTCAGAAGAGGAAGAATTCTCTAGTTACCTAATACCTGTTAGGTATTTCTGGGTCTCTAGCATAATTGCTTCCCTACTGTGAAGTAGTGCAAAACTCAAGTGACTTGCTTTGTGAAAGAAGACTCAGGGAAGAGGAAGAAAACTTGCATGCATCCAGCTGGAGCAGCAGATCCTGCACAAGATTGGGGCTCGTTGGGAGTTTATCATTCCTGCAATCGTGGTCCTACTGTTATAAGTTGCCCCCTTAATTAATTTTCAGAGAGCATTGCATTAATAATAGAAAGGAATTTATTGAGTAAGCAACAGCAAGCAAAACAGCGCTGGGCGGCCGGGGAGTCTCGGCTCCACCAACGGTGCGCACCTCACCCCCGCCAGGGTCCTTTTTTATATCTTGGTAATTCTGGGATTACGCAGCACATCCTGGTATATTCTGCGACTGCGCGCACTGTTGCTAGGGGGTCGTCTCTGTCCCTCTGGTGGTCGTGAAGATGAAGGCCGTAGTCTTCCTCCGCGTTGTGGCTCAACTTCTTTATTTGGTCATGTTGGCCCAGCGTGAGACAGGAAGGCAAGATGTTGATACACTAGTTTAACAACTTATCAGGAGATGGTTACATGAACTTTGCAGCAGTGTTTTTTTAACAAAAGAGGCTACTGAGATGCAGAAGGAGAGAAGGGGAGGGGGTTCTCTATTTTGTTACATTAAGCAAAAGAATTTTCATAGTGTCTAGCAAAGCATTATACAGCTGCTTACTTCAGCAGGGAGTTTTCACAACTCCCGTTCCTCAAACAGAACTCCTTGTTTTTATAATACAAAAGACAATGAACAAACATTTATTGTGTATTACACTACCATCATTGGTACCGGAGACAGAAGTGAAGAAGACATTAAATGTCTCTGCCTTGTCTATGTCCCTGTTTGTGAGGTGACCATTTTTATCAAGTAATAGACCAATGTTATCTCTGCTCCTCCTTTTACTGTTAACATATTTTAAAAAGCTCTTTTTATTGTCCTCCACGATACTGGCCAACTTCAACTCTGAGCTTTGGCTGTGTGAATTTTTTCTCTACAATGCAAGCAGCATCCCTGTAGTCCTCCCATGTCTCCTGACCTTGTTTCCAGTGGCCATACACTTTCTTTTTCTGCCTAAGCTCTAGAAAAAGATCCCTGCTAGGCCAAGCCAGTCTTGTGCCCCACCTACTTGACTTTGATATTTTGGAATTGTCTGTTCCTGTGCTCTCAAGGAGTTGTACTTAGAAAGTGACCATCATTGGTGGATCTCAATAGTTTCAAAAGCAGTTGCCTGTGGGATGTTACTAACTAGTTCCATGCAGAGCCTGAAGTCTGCTCTTCCCATGTCCAGGGTTCAAGTTTTCATGGCAGTTTTCTTCCTATCACCAAAGATTTTAAACTCAACTACTTCATGGTCACTACAGCCAAGACAGCCTCTTCACCCATGAGACCCTCTCTTTTTATAAGCAACAAATCAAGGAGGACACCTTTCCTGGTTGGCTCCCTTAGTACCTGTGCCAAGAAGTTATCATCAGGGTGTTTTAGGAATCTCCTGGATGTTTGTATCAGCTGTGCAGTATTCCCAGCTAATATCTGCCAAGTTAAAGTCACTCATAAGGACAAGGGTGGCTGATCTAGAGGTGTCATTAAAGAATAATTCATCAGTGTTGTCATCCTGGCAGGGTGGTCTGTAGTAGACTTCCACAGTGACATCTGCCTTACTTTTTTGTCCCTTAATTCTTACCCTGAGGCTCTCAACTATGTTGTCATCACCAATGGCAAGCTCTGTACAGCCCAGCCCTCCATTACATATAGTGCCAGCCCCCTGCCTCTTCTGCCCTGCCTGTCCTGTCTGAAGAGCCTGTAACTGTCTGTTGTAACACACCAGTCACATGACTTCCCACCAGGTTTGGGACAGAGCCAAGGCTTCTATCTGCGTGCATTTGTGTAGAATTATTTCAAATGTGCTTCACTGTACCCCACACTTTGTTTTGTTTAAGCTGTACTGTAGTTTATCACCAGAAGCCTGTTTTTGTCCATTTCCCCTTTCAAAACTAGTTTAAGCTCAGCCCTGCTGACTGTTGAGTAAACATCCTTTTCACCCTCTTAGCAGGGTGTGTCCTGTCAGGCACCAGCAGGCCTGGTGTTATGCAGACTATCACATGATCAAAAACTCCCCAAATTCTGATGGTGACACCAGCCGTGGATCTACATATTAGGTCTGCCTAATCCTTTTAATCTTGCTCTCTGGTACTGGAGGGATAGAAGAAAACACTAGCTGTGTGCCTGATCCTTTAACTAATTGCCTCAAGGCCCTAAGTCCCTTATGATTGTCCTTGGTCTTCTTTTTGCTACATGAAAAAACTTCTCGTTGCTGACATGAAAAAAACTATAATGGATAGTAATCAGAGGGCCATACCAGCCTAGCATTTTCCAGTAATGTCTCTTACGCAGGCCCTGGGGAGGCAGCAGACTTCCCTATGGGTCGGGTCCAGTTGGCATATGGGGCCGTCTGTTCCCCTCATAAGGGGGTTGTTGTCACCTATGACAACAACCTTTCTTTTTCTTGTGACAGAGGTGGTCATGATACTGGGGGTAGGCTGACTTGCCCTAGGTGATCCCTCTAACCTGGATTGACCTTCATCCACATCATCATTTGCCTGTCCTAATACCTTGTAGAGTAAAAGCACCTGGGAAGGTGAGGTAGCGGAGAGGGGTTCACCAGCCACCCAGAACAGAAACCTGCTTCCATTTCCCCATCTCATAAGTCCCCTTCTACTGCATGGTGGTCAGAGAGTAGGAGATCCTTAATTTCTTTTGCTGTCACTTCTGTCTCAGGGATGGTAAGAGAGTGATCCCACCAGCTGACCTCCTTCTCCGAATCCCTAATGCTCCTCAGCCTGCTCACCTTCTCCCCATATGTGAAATCAGTATTGACTGGGTTAGATAGATGATATGACCTCAAAGACTAAAGAATTAGAAAATTATGTAAATCAGCTAAACCCAACTCATTCTCATTTCATGTTAATGTTCATCTTTCATAGTGAAGATGTTAATGCAGTAAAGCAAAATGCTTGAACATTAGACTGAATTAGATTAAGCACATGTGATTCTTCATTCTTATTATGCAGTCTTTTATTAAACGACTTATTTCTTCTTTAAATTCCTACTAAACTGAACACCCTATATCGGAGAGAAGAAACTACTGCCTGCATTGTCCCATCAGTGCTGCTTCAGAAGTGATGCAAGTTTTTGTACGCTGGACATTTGGTATGATTTCTTTGCTACAGATACTCTGATCTTGGACAAGTTATTTAAGCATTTTGTCTGCATTTTCCATTGAAGGCATATGGATGTATTTCATCTCTGACAGAATTTGTTTAATGTATAATGACTAGAAATTCTCTTAGAGAAAAGGTATCATCTACCATCTATATTTTTGTAGATAAACTAGCAAATTATAGCTCTAAATTTGAATCAAGCATCTAGGAATTAGAGCTGAGCACATAATAATACCTTTATATGGGAATGTTTTTGTTTTTTAGCTTGGTGGAAGGGAGCAGCAAACAAAGGATTAATAACATGAAGCACCCAGCATCTAATCACTTTCAGCCCATGCAAAATTTCAGTAACACTTTGGAGAATCTGGAGAGATGTGGCTTAAGAGCTGAAATAATTAGGGTTCTCTATACCAAAGTCCTTTACAAACTGATACAGACCAAATAAACCATTTATGTTATATGTTAATCCTGTAACACATTGCAGATTCAGTAGCAAGAAGAATGTTTTGCTCTATATGTGCACAGACACACATGGCATGTCAGAGGAAACATTTGGAAACATTCATTTATAACATTTTGGTCAGATGAGACTATAGGCTTATGAGACCCATTGCGAGGAAAATGCATGGTACTGAGAAATGGCAGAAAGGAAGCATATCAGAGGCAGAAAGTGTGTAAGAAATGTTTAGCTAGCTAAGTCTGAGGCAGTGGCTGAGATAGCAGAGGATATAAAGTGAAAGGAGGAGCAGTGGAGAACCAACTACCGAGAGGTTTTTATTACTAAATGCCAAAGTACATCTATAATTTAAAAAAATGCAAGCTAATTTCATGTGCTTTTACCCACCCACCATTTATAGTGCAGGATGTGAAGGCCATCATCCTATATAAGGCTGCAAGTTCTGTATGATGTGTAATAACATTAGATCACCATATGGGATACAGACAAGGGTGCGGAATTAGCCCTTCACTGTGTCCAAATATGTGAGTAATAAATTCATCCAAGCCAACAAAATGAGACAAATGTGAAGCAGGTGAGATGAGACACATGTTCAGAAGATACACACAGCAGTACAGATTTGCTAGTACAGTGGCTGCTTTTGCAATGTCCTGCTGATGCAAGGCAATCATAAACCCAGGTTAACTATCCAGTTAAAAGCCTATTTACTGCTGATCAGGGTTGCCAGAGTAGCACAGAACTGCTACAGGCATTGCTAAAATTGGATTGCTTTATGCATATGTAGTTGAAGTGCACATTAATAATGATCAATGTGAGTGCTTCTGTTGGATCAGCAGCACTTCCTATCAGAAATAGTGTGCTCTCTTCAAGGATTTTGCAGCAATACTGAGAAAACCCATGGTGATAGATTGGAAGATCCCCTTTTGTACTCCCGATTAGATCTTTATCCTTCTTGTGATTTAACCACCTAATATATGCAAATATACATTAATGTGTAGACAAGCTTTGTCCAACAATTTTCCTGGAAGGGATTGAAACCGAGGCATAGAATTGCATTTCTGTTCACAACTGTCCTGGTTTCAGTTAAGAGAGAGTTAATTTTTTCCTAGTAGCTGGTAGAATGCTATGTTTTGGCTGAAGATGAGAAGAGTGCTGATAACACTCCGATGTTTTAATTGTTTACACCAAGCCAAGGACGTCTCAGCTTCTTGCTCTGTCCTGCCAATGGACAGGCTGGGGGTGCAGCAGGATCTGGGAGGGGACAGACCCAGGACAGGTGACCCAAACTAGCCAAAGGGGTATTCCATACCATCTGACGTCATGCTAAACAATATATAGGGGTGGCTAGCCGGGGGAGGGGGCCGGACTGCTCGGGGTTGGGCTGGGCATCGGTCAGCAGGTGGTGAGCAATTGCATTGTGCATCACTTGTTTGTACACATTGTTGTTATTATTATTATTATTATTATTATTATTATTATTATTATTATTATTATTATTATTATTATTATTATTATTATTTTCCTCTTAATAAACTATCTTTATCTCAACTCACGGGCTTCGCTTTCCTGTTTCTCTCCCCCATCCCAGAGAGGGAGGGGGGAGAGTGAGCGAACAGCTCTGTGGTGTTTAGCTGCCGGCGGGGTTAAACCATGACAACAACACAAGTCTGAATGCCAACCAAAGCACTTCAAGTGGTGACAGGCATCCTCCACGATATGTTTACCATAGGGGAAGTGAAACAGGTTCACCACTAATGGTATGAGAACAACCTCAACACAAGTTTCTGATACAGAAGCCCTGTTGTCTCCTGCCTTCACTGCATTTAGCTGCAGTCTGTATTACAACATTGTAGTACAAGACAAAGTGATATAGTTGTCCTAGAAAACAGTGGCGCTAAGGGTAATTAAAGACTTCCCATTAACATGATGAAGTCCTTCAGGGTGATTTAAAAAACAAACAAACAATGACTTGTCGTTACAGCAGTGTTCTTTTCTGCCTTATCCTTGGTACAGTGTTGTGTCACCTGTGTAAAAATGGAGGTGAATTCGATGCCATGGGGGAACTTTTTGCTGGAGATTAAGTTGAGCTCTTGCTGGGGTAATGAGTGCTGCAGTTCGGTCATCTTTTTCATGTAGGCCTTAAAAGACTGTGGGAGTGGGACTGCAGAGAAAGCAGGGGTTGGGATACAGTTGAGGTTAGACTGAGGTAACTGCATGTATCTTATGTATGCTCCAGGGATAAAGTAGGATTTGAAAGTCTAGTAGTACACCATTGGCACATCATTGTGAAGAATTATCATTGATAGTTTATATGGACAAAGTTTGCCAGATAATTTCCAGATGTTTGAGACAGAATCTGCCCAGTAGCATAAAATTAAAGCAATAAAAGCAGTCTTTCCTCCATGAATTACTTTCCTGGTGGCCTACCCTTTGTCATGACTGCATGATCCTGTGCTCACATTGCAGTTACGAAAGGGCTCTTTTCTCTGAATTGTGTCATGAGGATGCCCAAAGTAGGATGTTCAGAGAGAAGTCCAGGGAAAGAAGGTGACAACTGAATGGACTAGGTTTACTTCAGGCCTAGTCAACCTTGAATAAGTGTGGAAAGGGCAAAGAGGGATGTAATTCTGTCTGTCAGATAGTAAGGCACCAAGCAAGACCGCAGCTTTAATTGATCTAGATGTTATTTCCATGTTCCCAACATGTAATATTCCTTCCAGAGATGTTATACCATAATTTTTTTTTTTCTTTTTGTTTTAACGAGGTGGGTGTTGTGCTATCTTATGCCATGGCAGCATATTTTATTTGGTGAGTGGAAACAGGAAGAGAGGATTAATTAAGGATATGGGTAGACAACCTCTTTTAAAAGCATCTGCAGTAGTGCAGGGTTTTAGTGTCCTTAGGCTGCTGTTTGTCTTAAAGAACTGTCTGCAGAGCATTTTGTGTGAATGCATTCTCATTTGTCATTTGTCTCAAGGAGAATTAGGTTGGTGAGTTTATGCCAAAAAGATAAACTCCTTAAGTTAATTTAGCTGATGTGGTTTCACGTGAATTGGAACAACTTCACACAAGCTACTCCATTGGTGATGTCATCTGGTACTGACATCAGGAGCATCCATGGACAGGGACATATTTTACCAGACCAGCTAAGGCCTAAAGAGAACGGCCATGAGTAAAGTCCTTCGCCCCTCTCAGCTACCAACCAGTATCAGCTGTCAGTAAAGAACCTGTAACAAATTCTGGAACACCTAGGTACGATAAAATCATGGATGTGGGAACAAGCTACAGAGCATAAATCCTGACTCATCATTCAAAAGGCAAAGAGACAAACCAGTGTTGTCTTGTTACTCAAAATCTAGGGATAAAAAACAATCTGTGGATCTGGACCTGTCTCTTGGTTTGTAGTGCTGGTAGTATGCACCTACTCCGTGCTGTAGTTCAGAGGCTGAGAGGATATTATGGCTTGTTTGAGAGGGATAGAGAAATATTTTTTTGCCCCAACTGTCCCCAGCAAGAGGCCTTTGCCTTGTGGTCTACAGCCTGTTAGAGTGGATTGGCATAACCATGGTTTGTGTTATATATGGAGTGGTAATTCGTGTTGAGAAAATGGTTAGTATTAATAAAGAAGGGGGAGGTTTGGGAGTGTGGCCATGGGGGTCGGAAAGCCCCGTGGTTGATGGTAACATCAGACTCTTAACGATGAGGCCATCAGGAATGTAAAAGAGTTTAGAGGGAACAAAGAAGGGTGATTCAGGAGACTCCATGCAGTCTCGGGTTGCTTATTCTCCAGCCGTTAAGGCATGGAAGTTTCTGGGTGTTTGCTGTTGCTGTTATTTGCAAAGTTGTTTGACCAATGAAAAGTTGTTTTTTGAAAAGGACTGCTGTGGGGAGAAGGGTATAAAAGGGTATAAGAGGGGAGCCTGCCCTCAAGATAAAAAAAAAAAGAAAAAAGGAAACTTGATGAAGTTATGTCATCAATTATGAAATAGAAAGAAGGAATGAAGGAATGAAAATGAACAAGCAAGCAGGACAGAGACCAGGACGGGAACAGGCACACTGATCACCTCATGAAGATGGGTTCGGCCAGTCAGCAAACCGCTCAACGAAGCTCGTACTGAAAGTTGCTGGAAATTAGGTGCACCAGAGCTGGAAAGAAGCTCAAGCTGAGAGAAGCGGACCCGCGCACACAACTGCCCCTCGCTGGTAAGCAGTTGCGCATTATGGGGAAATACATCCTTAGGAACAAAGACTGTCCTGGTAACCTTTCAGCTTATTGTCCTTATTAACAATCAGACAGTTTATGCTCCTGAAATATGGGACCAAACTGAGGTCAAGGTGTGGGACTCTGCAACTAAAAGCGACAAGGTTGCAGTGGGATTGCTCAGCACCTGTCGAGCAATCTCTGAGGCCTTGAAGAGCTATGTGGGGCCACAATCACAAACGTGTGGTTTACCAGACAGTGAGGGAGCTGCGGGCTCCTTTACTGATCCGACTGCTACGCCATCGGCCCCTCTGCTGCTACAGCCATCGAAGGCTTTTGCTGTTATGCCCCCTGTTGACCTGAACGTGCCTTTTGACCCAGGCCCTATTGGCCTCGAAAAGGAGACTGATACGTTTTTTGTCGATCCAGGAAGAATAGGATACATAAGGCCCGAAGACCGAGTTGCTTGACAACTTAAAGCAAGACTTATTGTTCAAAAGGAATGGAAAATGGAGACTGTTAAGTCATGGAATTTAAAGGATTGTTTGTTACCTTTTCTTATTGTATAGGCATATTCGGGTTTAGTAAGTAAAATCAATGTTCTATATATTTAGAATGTTTGATGCTCCTGTGTGCGTGTTGGTGGAGCGTAGACTCCCTGCATACCCAGCGCTGTTTACTTGCCTTTTATACTTTTTATAAATATTTCTTTTATAAATATTACTAAATTCAGATTAGTTGAGACTTCATTTATAACAGGTTGGATAGAGATTTTAGGGAGCTTGTGACCCAAGCTGTTTTTCTTCTGGTTTTATGAAGTCTAAAGTAGTGAACATAGACAATCTAGTTTTCTGCTCTCCATGTCTACACTGGTAAACTGAAGACAGGGTCCACCAGGGGCAGGCTGTCATCAACATAGCTTTGTTGCTAGCCTGTTCCCTGGTGCAGTTTGCCCTTTCCCAGACTGCAGGCTCCCTAGCATGGGGTGGGAAGTAGCTGGAGCCGGGGAACGGTTCCAGGAAGCTACGGATGGGGCTGTCTTGTTTTGGGAAATTCATCTCTATGAATGCGAGTTTGGCTGCCCAGCATGTCCTCCCAGAGAACAGGCCCTGGCATGTTTCAGTTACTAGTGTAAGGAAGCCTTTTTCTGAGCTGTTCCTGTTGCTGTTGTTAGGAGTGGAACACACTGCATCATCTGCCTTGCTTTTGGCAATGGTGAAGCCTTTACAGTTGGTGCCTGGTCTGGGATGCACCTTGATTCATTCTGCATTTCTCATCCCACACTTGCTTGAGTAGTTAGTGCCCTAACGTAAGGGAGCATTAGGACTTGGGCCATCTTTTAAAAATAGTGCTACTGCATGAACTGAAAATAACACTGTTTTGTAACTGTTTATTGTTATTTTAGGATATGGTCTTATACATGGTAGTGTGAGAAACACTCCGTAGCCAGTAACTTAGGCTCAGGCGAGGATCTCAGTGAAGTAGTAATTTATTCGCGATTGCAATGGCGGGCACCCCACAAGCAGGAGAGAGCGCATCTACTAGTTCCAAAACACAGTTTATATACCTTTTGATGGCAGGACCCTCCCCTGTTTCCCCACTGAGTGGGTAATCCAGATTCACAATCTATCTGATGCTTCACAAACAATGCATGGCCTTCAGTCGCCGGCCTGTTAAATTTCAAATTTCTTTTGACATTTTTACTGCTTGAAGTGGTAATGTTTCTTCACTTATCTGACTTGACTTGACACCATGATTTTCACCTAATTGTCCTAAGGAGTCTGATTGTCTGCATTTTACAAGGTCGCCTGCTAAACTTTCTTATCACTGTAAGCATATCTCAGTACAACATTCCCTCCTTCTAAACAATGTAACTCTGCAAAAACAACATTTCTATTCCCACAGTAGTAATGCTTCTAAGGATAATAGATGTGTGTAAACAGTTCAGCAATAGCTTTTTTTTTAACCAAACAAAAGTACCTCTTAGCTCCAAATAGAATACACTTTTTATAGAATACAGTTTACAGCCTCTGGTGCTGTATATTCAAAATACAGCTCAGACCTTATGGACCCAGTTCTGTATTTTCTGATATAAGTCTAGCGAAAGACAAGTAGAGTTTAGCCTATTAGTTCTGTTTTTAAAAGCCATTAGCTTAAATGAAAACTAAACTGATTAATAAGTCCAAAAAGCTAAGACCCTACTTACTGAATGTTATTGGAAATCATACAGTTAACATTTGTTTTAAATCCAAATATGTTTAAGCTGTTGCTATCAGTTTCGGGATCTGGATTCAGTTTCCTCATGTTCCACAGATTCCTTGGACAAGTGAATACTGAATTTAGAGTCATTTAGGCCAAGTAAAGGGGACATTAATCTCAGCATAAGTATTCAGTTCCTTCTGAAAATCAGCACCATAATGAGGCAGTCAAAAATATTGGCAATATAAACATCATAATTTCAGCCTTCATTCTGAATCATGAGTCTCATCTAGGAACAGAAGAATTGGAATATCAAGGTCTACATATAATTTTTATTATTAAAACCTTAAGTGATAAAAATAAAAATCCGTGTTCTTAGGACAGTTGGAATTCCAAGGTGTAGGAGAACAAGGACATATGGACTTGAAGAAGAGAGATTTTTATGGTTTGTTTTTATGGTTTTTATTCATTTTCCTCTAATGGAAAAATTTGATTTTCCCTCCCCTGCTATAGGACAAAGATGAATTTGCCATACTTACCTGCAGATGTACACTGAAATTAGTGAAAGGGGAATGAGCTTGCAGGCAATTATAATTGTGTGGGAGAATTGTTTTACAGCACTTGCTAGACCAATCTGTAACAGCTTTGCAGCCCTCATTTTTAATGAGCACTCTATGTCTACCAATGCTATAAAAAAATCCACATATGAGTCATAATGGGTCTGTTACATTGTATTTGTTGAAACTTGATCAAGCACTGGTAGATCAAATGAGGTGCAACCAATTGGGAGTACTACAAAATTGTTAATATTAGCATTAGTATTTATTATGTTTTTCAGTATGACTTTCCTTACAAGGGATGAATAGAAAGAATATACAAAAGACCTTCACATCTTTGAGTTGCAGGCTTGTCCCATGTTAGTGGGGGGGAGAAAACTAAAATAAACTACAATAGAAACAATGGAGGGAAGGAAAATTTCACTGGAGGCATCCGTCTTTGTGTCTGCCACTTCACTTGGAAGAAATCTGTGAGGTGCAATAGCTGCATGTGAGTGTGCCAGTGACCAGAAGGTACTTAGAGGAGCCAGAGAACATCTGTGCAAAAAAATAATGCTCTTTCTTACAGAGGCTGTATTTGATGTTGAAAATAACATATAGAAACAGAAAGGAATAACTGGGAGGTGTTTCAAAGTCCTGGTTATCTTGCTATGCTGTCTGGTTGCTGCTGGAGCAGTTAGACTTACTGATAAGCAGAGACATTATGGTTGTGAACTAACCTTGCTAGTGTTGCTGAGGCACTGGCCTTGCAAGAGGGTTCCCATTCATTGCAGGGGTTTCTGTAGGGGTGTTTGTGGGGTGGAAGGATTCTTAGTGAGTCCTGATTCTGTATATCATTAGGCTGCAAAGGACAGCACAGCCCAACTAGCACAGTTTCAAACTGGTGTGATGTACAGTTTCTTTTGTACATGCCCTTATACAGAGTAGAAATGTAGTTTCATAGGTAACTTAAAAGGATCTCTTAAAAACCTGCAGGTTCTGGCAGTAGCTTATTATTGCTGTTTTCCCATCCCATCTCTTTCCAGATATTATATGATAAATTGGAACACTGCTTCTCCTGTGGCATTGTATAGACATAACGAAAAAGCTTGTCAGGGAAGAGTGTTTCTTGGGTACAGCACTTTGAAGTTCCTCTGCTGATTAGGTTCATTTTAGTTGAAATTGGATAGGCATTAATGAGTTCTGTTTTGGCAATATGACCTTGGAGTTAGCAGGGACAGTATTCTTCTTCTAGGATGAAATGTGGATTTGCAACAGTTAGAAGAAGGCAGGATAGAATCACTGGGTACTTATGAATGTTGCATCTGGTGCCTCAAGCCCAAAGGCTGACAGATTTATCCTGTTTGTCTGTGACTGTTCACTCTTTCTGTACCATGCCAGGTGAGGCATGCAAGTACAAGTGCATGCATTCATAAACACAAGGAGAAGGTGATGAAAAATACTAGAGAATTCACAAGATCCCCTGATTGGCTCCAAGAAAAAACTTTGGCTTTATATACATCAATGATAGCTTTTCCACTTAGTGACCTGCTCCTTTAATTTCACTTAAAAAGTGAGGAGCCCTCAAGTGACAATGCATCATGGTTGGCAGCCAGGCCAGAAATCTGGAGAGTATAAAGGTAAGCTCTGCACTTTTTTTTTTTTTCTCTTTAGCTTCCTTTATTTTATTTTCTTTAATTTTCTTTAGCTTTCCTCTTCTCTCCAACAAGTGTCATTATTGCCCCTTTTACTAAGAAATTTTCTGTAACATTTCAATCTGCCCAGGTTTTGTGATAAACAGGGATTATCAGAGGGATTAAATCAGCTTTAATACCCAATTCACATAATTTCTTTTGAAAACCTAATTTTCAGCAATTTACTCTAGGTCCAACCCCATAAAATGGCAGTTCTCATACTTCACAGACATCAGTTTATGTCAGTTGGTTTAAACAGACAATTTCTATATACTTTATACCCAGATGGGAAGTCAGGGGCAACAACAGAAGACTCACATTCACCTTCCACAGTGGCAAATTTAATAAACTTTGCTAGCCCCAGTGTAGGCTCGGGCATCTAGAAAATGGAGTAGAAAATCCTGCCCTAGGATTTAGGTCTGGAATTTGGGCTGCCATTTGTCTCTTGCTAGGCTAAGCCAACATTTCTAAAGCAAACGAATGTTCAGCTTTGTTGGTATCTGTAATTGCGATCTGAGTTGTTCTTAATCCTAATAGAGATGTGAAGAGGTTGTATATATATAATTTTATATAAATGTTTCTAGTTATTTTTTCTTTTTAAACAAGTTTTTTTTTTTTTTTTTTACATGGAGGAAATCAGGTTGATAATTTTGTACATGAGGCTTGTGTATGTGGTGAGGATAAATGAAAAGGAGGACAAGTACAAAAAAATCAGAGTTCTCAAAAGTTAAATCACTGCTTTTGATTGGCATTAAGACATGATATAAAATGATTTTTATGGTATAAAAATCATAAGCAGGATAAATTGAGTACTAATGTGGAAGAAAATCAGGCTAATATATTTGGTGTCAAAAGCGAAAACTAGCACAGAGTTCATGGGTGGGAGAATTCAGGATCAGAGATCATAATGCATCTGTAGGGAGGAGAAACTAACCTGCTGGCTGGCCAGAAGCCAAGTATCTATGCTATCAGTTTACAGTCCTCCCTGTTGTAGAAGAGTTTGCAGAAATATTTATCACTATATGAATTAGAATAGGATACTAGAGTATGTGCAGCATCCTACTGAATCATAGAATCATGCGTAGCTATAGTAGTTTATGTGTATGTGTGTATGAATACTTATTATTAGCACTGAGGTTCATAGATTCAAAGTACTGTCTTAAGATCAAGATTATTTTGTCTGCCATGTGCCCAGCATTACTCTTAATGAATAATTATTTTTGATGGAAGCACATTTAGATGAAAACAGTGAAGACTTCTGAGCTTCCAGAGGCTCATTTTCCTCCAAATCAGAAACCTTCTTCCCCATTCCTCCTACAAACTATGTGGATTATAAGACATTTAGTAGGTCTTTTCCTATCTCTCCAGTGCTTCGTGGATCTTGCTGGCAAACAAGGCAAGTCTAGTACATGGCCACAGGTCTGAGCAGAACTAGGTAAGGCCATGGGGAATGTTCTTCTCAGCCTTTACCTCCTAGTTACCTGGTTGACTTGGTGAAGAGCTGTGAGGGAACATGCTGCTTTCCTGAATTTTTCAGCATAGTCCTGCCTCAACCCAGCATCCATCCTGTATTCAGAGGCACAGTGGAAATGGTGTCTTTTTGTCTAGAGAGCAGCTAAGAGGAGATAGATTGAGACTTAGAAAGTCCTGGTGTTGGAGTTTATCCCTACACAGTTATTCCTTTTCCTTTCATGGAACGAGGTTGCTGTAATAGCTTTTTTTTTTTTTCAAGCAGAATTAGAAATACAGAAATAAATTACAGAGAACCAGGATGTCTTCTGTCAGAATAAATATTTAATGAGAACAAGGGTTGTGCTTATTCAGAGTCACAAGGACTGATACTGAAGTACCCTATGTATCTTAATTTTAATACATAAAATATGTGCTTGGACTTAAAAATGCAGAGTGGACAGCCTCAAAGGCAAGTGTGTATTAAGTCTGTGACAGCTGTCTCTGGGTGATGATAATGTAAAAGTTTATTTTTTTTCAAGCAATTTTAATTTACTCACCAATCAGTCAGGAAACAGAAGTCTTGAAGTACTTATTTTCCAAAGCAATTTTTAGAGAGGTGTGTGCTTTCATATTTCATCCAGACTGTGTTCACTCTAACCAGCCTCTACAGTATGTGAAACTTTTTTTTCTTACTCCTAGCACAGATTTAAAAAAAAATAATAATATGAATAATGATACAACAATTTTCTTTTTGTTGGAAGAACATACAGGAATTTGTGCTTTGTTCATGTATCTTTGTTCATGTGTACAGTCATAATATCTAACATGAATTACTTAATGAATTTACAAATTACTTGCAACTTGCAAATTATTTTCAACATAAATGGGACCAAAAGGCATGATTTCTAAATTTGCAGCTAGTTTTTCCAAGGTCATGAAGCAGATAGGTTTGGGTTATTTGGTCCTTTAGGTAACAAGAGAATAAATCCTGGTTTAGTTTTCCTTACTACTCAAAATTGTTAAAGAATTGGTAAGTCTGTCACAGTATCCAGGATTTCCCACATCCACATGACTTGTCTTTTTAAACCATGGGGTCCCTTGACTGTTAGATCAACTTGATCTTGTCTCATTCTGTTTCTCCATCTCACCAAAAGCCCATGCTTTTCTCTTTTTAAGGCCCTGGTGAATATCTCTGAATTCTGTTAGTCTGTTTAGAGTGTTTCCGGCTTTCCAGTCGTACCTGCCTGAAGGTGAAATCAGTTGAAATAGTTTCCCTGTTCAAACTTACGTTTGGAATACCTTTTAACTTTCCAATGTGCAGTCATTAAGGCTATATTATTTATTGGTTGCTTTTTAAGTGTCTTCAGACTGGAGAAAGGTACATAATTAGGGCTTCTAAAGCTTATGACTAACTCACTACACATTGATGTGGTCAGTGGTTTATCCAATCCATAAAATGGAAGTATAAATAGACTCAAATAAGTATGTAACAGTAGAACTGCCTACAGTTTAGAATAGAGGACACTGTGGCTGTTTCCCGGTATGGTCACTATAATGCAACTTGGTCACTATAATGAACTTGGATGACCTCTGTCAGCTTCATTTTTTTTTAATTTCTAAAAGTGAGATAGTAGTATTTACATAACTAACATTCATAGGGTAAGACTCAGTATATATAAAATGCTTTCCAGTTCAGGAAAAATACTTTTCCAAGTCAGGTAAAAGGACCGGGAAACAAAAACATAGTCATATTTAAGTTACTACCAAAGATAAACCTCAGATATTCTATGTGAAAGGAGATATTCACGTGTTAAAAGAACAAAACAAAGGGAGCAGACATACTACATGAAAACAGTAGCTATACACTGAGTTCAGAGCAGACTTGTAAGGACAAAAGTTATCATTATTTGTATGTCTAGGTCTCCCTTCATATGCTTCTGTTTAGATAAGAACTGTAATGCAATCTGTTCTCTTTCATTGTTTGGTTTATGCAGGCACAGGCTTGCTACAGGAAGTGGTTTATCTAGTGAGTCAGGGAGCTGATCCAGATGAGATTGGACTAATGAATATAGATGAACAACTTCCAGTCCTAGAGTATCCTCAGCCTGGTCTGGACATCATCAAGGTACAATGTATTGCAAAGAAAGTCTTTCAGCATTTGGATATCTTTTTTTTGTAGAATCCATATTTATCACTTCATCTCATCCTGTGTCCTTGTCCTTTTCATCACTGGACTTGCTCAGTTTGTTGAAATGATTCAGAATATTACTGGGTTATTTTGAAGTTGCTTTTATTAAGCTTGTTTATACTCTATGTAAAGTCTTAAAACATGTTTCTCAACATCCTAAATATCTTGAGAATGGATTTCTTGAATAAGAGAGTTCTAAGCCTCCTTTCCTTGGAAGCTCCCCAAATAAGACTGATTTGCTTTGATCCCTTTCTTGAATTTGCAAAAGAACTATACAGAGATCTGTGGATCTATAGACCCTGTACTTTGGATTTGCATGTCTAGATCCTTAGAGACCTAGAGTCTGTGAATCTGTAGACTCTGTAATGTACCTAGAGGAGTTTGGAATATTCTGCCTGTAATGATTTCCATGTTATTAAGAATCACTCAGACTAGTGGCATGGCATGTGTGATTTTATTATTGCTGTAACTACTTTAAATACAGTCATACCTTGGAATGATTGGCCAAAATACTAGGCTCCATTCTAGAACTTCTACAGTGCTTAATGAATTGCGCTAGCTAAGGCTGGCATGGATAGATCTAAGCTAGTTCTGGTCACTGACAACTGCAGCATCAGTCTGCTTTTAAGCTGAGAGCATTTAGAGGTCAGAGGTTGCTTTTCTTTTTCACTGTGTGACCCTATTCCAGTGAAACCTCAGTGCTACTTCAGTGCAAATATGTGGTGGCAGTAGTGAGAGGTTTAGTTTGAGGCTACACTCAAACTAAACTCAAGTTGGTATATGCTACCAACTTGATCTAATACTAGTTTATGCAGCTTTCAACTCCTGACAGATTGTGTCATAAGACATTTTTTTCTGAAATTATGACAGAAAAATGCTTTCTGTTTTGAAAAGTGTTATTATACTCAAGATAAACCTCTCGATTGTCTAGGCCTATTTTTGAGGAAAAAATAAATTGCAGGGTTATAATTTATAAGTTAAGAAGTTAAGGATTTTCTGAAGCTCCTCATTTAGAGCTTCTTTTTTTTTTTTTTTTTTTTTTTTTTTCCCACAGAATTTTAGTGGAAGTATTGGAGGAAACAAAGTTAGTGTTACAACAATAATGCTATCGTTACACTTTTCTTGAGAAGGTCCTACAAATGGAAGTAGTTTCAAAACAAAACAAAAACCACACACAACAATTTCTACAATTTCTGCATATACACATTATCCATCCTTTTGATTTAAAAAACAGATGCAATTCCCTGACCTAATATCTAGTTGCAGACCCCTATTAATTTAATAAGTGACTTAGTGAATGTAACTCAGGACAGTAAAGGACATCAAGTGTGACGGCTCAGGACAGCTCAGGATGTACCAAAACTAATACACAATAAGAAACATTTCTTTGCTTTATTTTAGGAACTAACATCTCCTCGCCTCATAAAAAGCCACCTACCATATCGTTTTTTGCCTTCAGACCTCCATAATGGCAATTCAAAGGTAAAAATTAATTCATGTTTATTTAACTGAACTAGCAGCAGTTGTTTACATGCTTTCGGAAATGGGGGGGAGGGGGGGGAAACTTTCATTAAGATGATTTTCGCTCACTGTTGTAGGTAATATACATGGCTCGCAACCCCAAAGACCTGGTGGTGTCCTATTACCAGTTTCACCGCTCCCTAAGAACCATGAGCTACAGAGGAACATTTCAAGAGTTCTGCAGAAGGTTTATGAATGACAAGTGTAAGGAGCATGTGCACATGCTGTTACACATGTATTTTCATCTCTGCATTCCCTCTGCAAGTACAGAAATGAAGTGAATAAAGGTGCAGTTGTTTTGTTTATAGAGCAGGGAGGTTGCTACAGATACAGTACTGCATGGACTTAAATTTGTCTATGTGAACTGTGGCGATGCCTTCTTAATAATTGCCTTACAATTACTCACGCCATGGGCTTGATACCATTTTACTTCACTCAGGCAAATTCTGGTCTACTCTATTTTTTAAAATTCAGTTTGCAAGGCAGTGGGTACCCTGTGAAAAGTGGTGAATGTGCCTGGCACCGGTTGCTTTCAGTTCTCTATGCTTACCTACTTCTGAGTAGTCTTTCTGCTCCTCAAGAAACATTTGCTATGGTAATTCCTTTAGTATTCTTATTTAATTCTGGAACTTGAAATTTGTTGCTAGCAAGATATCTGTTATGCACAAATATTTCTAGTTTGCATGAGACTGAGCTCATGGAGTACATCTGTAGAAATATATCAGTAAGCTGAAGTGAGCCCCTGTAAGAAAGCAGCTGTAGGCTGCTACTGTCTGAATATATACCACTGAAATGAGAATACAGTAACCTGCATTACAGCAGCTCAGTAGATGGATACCAAGTAACTACTTTGAGCAAGGGCTATATTGCAACACACCCACCAACTGTTCCCATTCCAATTGCACTACCGTAAGTAGTTCTGTTGCACCAAATCAGTAAACTTAGGGGAGAGGGCAAGCCCTATATTCTCATGTAACTGGCTATCATTGGGCTTTTTGCTAGCGGATTGCTACATGTTGTAGCTAGTGAGATTAAAAAATAAATTATTAGCAATTTTTTTACTGCTTTATTTGTCTACAAAATCTTCTCTGTGATACCCTAATGTGATGCTAAGAAGCCACCCGACACCTTGTGATCTGCTCTGAGACCAGGATCTCTTCTAGATCCAAACTTCCTTAAAATTGGTGTATGGAGGGCTTGATGCTAAAGAATCAATATAATACTAAAGGGAATTAAAAAGTAAAAGCCTGCCAGTGGAGGTTAGTTAACAGGCTTTATAACCTTTGTCATTTTCTTTTGTGCAGGCAGGGTGAATGATCTCCTTCTGTTCTAATTCTGTTCTGTTCAGTTTTTTCTTCTACATTCCCCAGGAATGGGAATCTTGTCTGTAGCCTGTGAGCATGAACTACTAGACTGGAAACATATGAAACATATATTAAAAGACCTAATATAGAAGGGAAGTTCTGTATTCTTTTTCATATGAAACTGACTTCTGTGCATTGAAAACTTTTCATATACTGAAATGATATTGTTCTTTTTCAAAGGGAAAAGGTGGCTTCAAAATACAAAGCTAAAATGTTAAATGTTTTCTAGTGCTGTTTACTATAAACGTGACTAAAAATACTGAGAAAATGTGTAAAACTGCTCACCATATTTGCTTGGCTCCTGCCTTGATTATATGACATACTTTTCGGGAATTTATCACTGGTAAGAAAGGAATATCCAGAATGCATTTCTCCTCCAGTTTTCATTTTGGTAATATTAGCAGTAAAAGATACTCTTTGGGTAATAAATGCTAGTGTCTGTAACTCTGCTACACACATGTAGACGGACTGAAATCAGCACAAATATGGACTTTATCAGAGAACTGGAAAATAAAGAAAGAATGTGTGTGTGTGTGTGTGTGTGTGTTAGAATTTCTAGTAACCACTGCTGGAGCAGAACTAGGAACGTAGGCCTTCCCAGTGTAGCACCTTGGCTACTTGGAATACTTCCTGAGACCATGTTCTGGCGTAACTGTGTCAGTTGCATGGAAGTACTAAGAAAGTTATAACAGAAGAGAATAGGCCTTAAATTTTAGAGGGTACAAAAGATGTAATGATAAATAGAATACTCTGTCAGTATATCTTCAGTTTTCTGAGAATGACAGTGGAGAAAACATATAGGTCTCTTTCCTCAATACTTATCTAATTAAGAAATGATGATAGCTGTTAGCAGGTTTTTTGTCCATCATAAAAGATGCTCTATGGAACTTTCCACTAGTGAATATCTAGCTTCAAAATGATGGAAGGTGCAGTGTGATAATGCTAATTGCAGAAATTAACACAGGTTAAAGCCACTGAAAATTTGCCTTCTGCAAAACTATCTATATAATTTATGTTTATGTTGGCTCCACTTCTGTGCAGTAGTCAGGCATTACTAATACTGAGCTCTAGAGTGGTTCATAGTGAAATATAGTTACATTTTCTGTTGAACATTTTTTCTTTGACAGATTAGCTCTTTTGAGTATTCCAAACTGATAGCAACACTCTTTTTCAATTAAATTCATTGATGTGCATGGCAGTGGGTCAAAACTAGGTGGTTCTCTTGTGAGCTATGAACCTCTCCAATTATTTTATTTCTTTCCTTTTTTTGAAGAGGAATTAATAACTTTTTTTTTTTTATATGCCTATCATAATATCTTCTGTACCTGTAGTAGGATATGGTTCTTGGTTTGAACATGTCCAAGAGTTTTGGGAACATCACATGGATGCCAACGTGCTTTTCCTCAAGTATGAAGATATGCACAAGGTAGGTTACATGTAGCAAAGAGGTATTTTAATTGGTTTTAGCATTGCAGCATTTAAAACATATGAAGGGAAAAAAATGGTTCATGTTTCCATAGTTGGGCTTCCTAATGTCTGATAGCATTTTTAAAGTGCTGGCATTCAATTCATTTCATGGACTGTCAGCACTTTTGTAAAAGCAGTAATTTACTCAGGAATACACCTGCATGTTTAGGTGCTCCATTGCTCACACAGAAGGCAGAGAGGTGTAACTGCTCAATGCTTGCTACCCTCAACATTTGGTGTTCACTTAAAATGTCTTACAGTGTGTGTTGTATCAATGAGGTATCACTCTCTCATCAGGGGGTTTATCCTATGTATTCAGCATTTATTCTGATTATTGGGTTGTTCTTACTATCATATAGTGAGCTATCTGAATAACGATTGGGGATGATCATGTAGCATAAGGTGAACATAATTCTAACGTCCTTACAGTGTGTTGGATAACAAATCCACTGTATTTTAAATCAGAAATGTAATGGAAATACTACATAGAACATCAATTTCCATTTCCTATTGCAATAATATATTTTTGAGAATTAGTGAAAATATTTCAAAATGCACATCTATATAATTTCAGCTTGTATTTTTTCTTAAACCTTCTCATGGAGTTGGATGCTAAAAGTTGTAATATAATCAGAATAATGTTAATAATTCAGTAATGATGATTTCAAACCCATTATTTTGAATAACAGTATATTCCTAACCCCTCATTGAGGGATGCTGCTGAAAGCTGGTAGCATCACAGCATCACTCTGTTTCCTATCTCTTCTCCCCTATTTACTTGGAATATGTGGGTTTACTTTCAGCAAATAGGAAGATGGGAAAATTTTTATGGTAATGTTTCTGCAACTTTTTCATTGATATTTTTTGCACTCATCAGGATGTAATTCACTTTGAAGTATTTACACTCATACAAAAAAATCATTTAAAATACTGTAAAATAAACTCATCTTTAAATGCTCTCTTACAGGACCTAGCAACAATGGTTGAACAACTCGTGAGGTTCTTGGGAGTTTCTTATGACAAAGCACAGCTGGAATCCATGGTGGAACACTGCCATCAACTCATCGATCAGTGCTGTAATGCAGAAGCCCTTCCTGTTGGCAGGGGTATGTTTAAAACCCACAGTAAAACTTAAGAGTGGAAGTTGAAAGAAGCATTTGACAGCTTAGTAACATCCAAGATATGCTAAGATGTTTGCAAAATATTGCTCTATAAATGATGTGAGGAAACTGGTACAATTTTGAGGTTTGTTTCGGAATAAAGTCAGGTGGAAGTGATTTAAAAGAATGGAAACATTCAAGATCAACAGTGCATATTGAGCATCATCCAAACTGCTCTGTTGGAGAAGACAAGATGTCTTTGGCTTACTTCAGCTGATTGAGCTGTTGATGCTGGGAAGATTGCTTGGCTCCTTCTGACATTTGGCACTCCAAAGCCCATACAATTCCATTTGTCCTGGCCTAAACCCTTGTGTTTTGTTTTATCAGATTTTCTAGAATAGCAAATCATTCTAGTTTCAAGGCATCAAATGACAAGAACTTCTAGTTTTCCTTATGTCCTTTTTTCATTGTCTGTCTCAGCTGTTTAAAATGTGTGTAGCTTATAGACGTTTATTCTTTTGAGGTCTTTCTCTAGGAACCCGAAGTGTCCTTTGATCTGTTTATACATCTGTATTTCAACAATGCCAAGAGATCAAGTCCTTTCTCAGTCTTCTTTCTTATAAGCATAGGAAAGTGGACTCAGGAAGTCTCCCTCTACATATTTTCTGTGGGCTGCTTTACAACACTTAAAGACAAGAGCATAAAGAATGAGACGGATTTCCTATGTCATTGTCACAAGTGCCTTGTTCAGGATAAAAATCACTTTATGCACTAATTTAATTCATTTTTAAGTTTAACTTTGTTTCCCTCTCCCTTTTTTGTCTATCTGTGGCCACATTAGCACATTTTGCTACAGCATCAAACATGAAGCTCATGCTTATTGTGACCACACAGTCTTTTCAGAGGAACTGATTAAAAGGTTATTGTCCCTTATTCAGGGAGCATGACCTGAATGTTTTGTTCTTAAGTTTCTGTGTAGGAGTCCCTTCCATATTACTTCTCTCAGCCAATCTTGTTATGTGCAAATTTTATTAGCTGTAATTTTTATAATTCTCAAATCTCTGATAATCGCTATCAAATCTCTATCAAATATCATTTGACTGCTAATTTTGAGTAAGCCAATTGTTTACTCATTTATCATGCATTTTACTGACTGTGGGGGGGCAGTGTTAACCTTGGCTGGCTGCCAGATACCTGCCAAGCTGCTCTCTCACTCCCCTTTCTCAGCGATACAGGAGGAGAAAAAAGGATGAAAAAACTGAGTCAAGATAAAGTTGGGGAGTTTGCTCACCAGTTACCATCATGGGCAAAACAGACTTGGCCTGGAGAAGATACAGTCCTTCACAAATTGGTCCAACATGGTTCCTTCCAGTGGGCTGCAGTTCTTCAAGAACTGCTCAAGCATGGGTCCTATCCATTGGGTACAGTCCTTTAGGAAGAGCCTGGGTGCCAGTGGGCTGCAGCGTGGATTTCTGTTCCGACATGGTCCTCCCGTGGCTGTGGGGGAACAACCTGTTTCACCACAGTATTCTACATGGCCTGCAAGGGAATCTCTGCTCTGGCATGTGGAGCATCTCCACCCCCTTCTTTTTCACTGACTTTGTTGTGTGCAGGGGTGGTTCTCTCGCATTTTTTTTCTAACTTTTTTTCACAGCTGCTTCACAGCAGTTTTTTGTCCCTTTTAAAATATGTTAGCACAAGAGGTACCACCAGCTAATGGTGCTCAGCTTTGGCCAACAGTGCTTTGGAGACAACTGGAACTGACTCTGTCCAACATGGGCAGCTCCTTATCTCTTCTCACAGAGGCCACCCTTGCAGTCCCCCTTCACCCTCCCCAAACCTTTCCACGTAAATCCAATACAATGTTATGTAATTGCATTAAAAAACACTAACATCACGTGCCTTACAGAAGTCCATTGTATCTTTGCGTTTACCTTTACTCAGTCAGACTGTAATCTTATGAACATGCAGTCAGGTTTGTTTGAGAGGATCTGTTTCCCATGGAAGCAGCTCTCTGCTATTCTATATGACCTTTATTGTCTTGGCAGGCCTTATGCCAGTTTTCATTTCCCTGCACAGACTCTGGTCAGGGTAACTGCCCCTCAGTAACTTACGCTGTTTGTATGTTGGCACAAACGTTTCAGAGTGTCACACTTTACAAAAGCTATTGCTCAGACTTCCTTGCTTTTATCTGTGACTTTGTAAAAATCTATCTAAAGTTTGCTGGCTTGAGGTAAAATTTTGGTAAAGACAAAGAAGTTTGTAGTTTTTCTGGAAAACGTAATCTCTGTAGTCTTTGGTAGTCTCCAGTGCATAGTGTGTTTTTCTGCTCTTAGATATCTTACTTTCAACTCTCATCCTGCCCTCCTCCTGCTTGTTCAAACTGAAAAATCCAACATGTAATACAGGTTGTATCTTGTGTAAAAAACAGAGACCATCTAATTTGCCATAGAATTTTACAGCAGATAACCAAACTCATATTATCAGCTTACTTCTCTACTGTGAAGGCAAGATCAAAAAATGAGTCTGGTAAGACATCTTGAATGCCTCAGAGAAAGTGTTGGATGTAAGTTTAAGATCTTACAAACAACAGAGCCACGTTTTCTTCAGTTCAATTGTATGAAGTAACACAAAAACTTAGATTTGTATCTAACCTCTGTTACCTGGAGATCTGTGGAGCAGCAGCACAGCCAAAATCCCTCCTTTTTTCCCAGTGAAAGTCAGCAAGGCAGTTGTGAGAGAGAGGTGAAGCTGTAATATCAGAGAAAACAGAGAGAAGGGAACACAGCTGCTGTTGAGTCCTTCAACAGGCAGAAAGGTCAACAACTGCCCCTGCTGCCCAGGTCATCTCCATTCAGATAAACAGGGTGATGCCCACTTTTGCATGTACCATTCTGTGCATGGTGTTAGTATTCATTGTTCTGTAGTGGAGCCTGCAAGCCCCAGTCAAGGGTCAGAGCCTCTTACTGCTCTCTTCTAACAAACCTTTCAAAAAGATGTTTCTGTTTTGTAATAAAGAAGGGAGCTACAACAGCTGATTTAATATTTTGTCATTTGTTCACTGTGTGCTTTTTAGAAAATAAATCCTTATTTTGAATTTATTTTGTTCACTTGTGTCTGACTTTTACAATATTTTGTTGCTTTAGAATGTAGCTTCATTGACAGTGCTTTGTTCTTCTGTTCATTTCTGTGACAGAATTGTGGCAGTTACATGACAGCTTATTGTAATTTGTTTCAAATATTTTTAATTTGTCATTAGTTACATTTACATTATTTTGCTTTATTTTAGTTCTTCATTTTTTTTCTTTTAGCACATTCATCTATACTCTGAAGATAACCCTGAGCTGCTGTGAAAGCAGAGCAATGATTAGATATATTATTTACATTTGACTCATATCACATCATAACTTACACAGTTGCATGATTCAAATCATAAACCAGGTGGGTGACTTTTTTTGACAACCTATAAATTCATGTGGTTAAAAAAATATATTTCAAATAATCCACTGCATATGTGTTTTGTAAAAGTTGTTATTTGTTCATATGTGCGGTTAGGGAGATTCAGAAAAAAAATATTTATCTTTCTGAAGTAGAGGAAGGAAATACTTCTTAACATTATTGAAAGATAAATACAGGCTTTTATGTTTTATACTGCACTTCATGCAATTAGAGTTACCAGAATAAAACTGATTATCAGATGTTTCTGATTGCAAGAAATTTCTTCATGTTTGATACAGGACAAACTTGGCAAAAACAAAATGATACATTTTTAGTCAGTTTCAGGTTCTTTAGACTCTTTTGATCCTAAAGCAAACTGCAACACTATCATACCTTCAGGAGTTATAGGAAAATCCTGATTTCATTAAATGGCCCTTGTCACACATACTGTATCATCATGTTAATGCGTAATTTATAGAAGTTTCAAACAGTTTTATCTTTGGATTCAATTATAGAGTTGCCGCATAAAAACAATGGTAATTAAATACGTACTCTTCATATGCATCAGATGCTTAATTAAGTTACCTGCACGTAGTTTTGTTCTTGCTGTTATGATTAAACTCTGTGGTAGCATAGTCTTAGTTTTCCTTTCATTTATTCCAGCTGAACTAGCCTGGATTTTGTCTTTATTTACACCCAGTATAAATGAGAAGATAATTGTTTATCTCATTCTGGTTACTCCATGGGGCTTATTCATCAATAAGTAACCCAACAAGAATACAAGTTAAAATTTGTTGCAGAGTAACTGTTGATAAGGGGACTGTAGCCTTTGACTGGTGACTTCAGCAGTGTCATCAGGTTGTATCACTAGTTGGGTTCAGTAAAATAGAAGAATACTCCATACAAGGTAGAAGTGTTCAGTGTTCATACTGTATCCACCAAAAGATTTGTCTTCCTCGTGTATAAAATTAAACTTAAATGTCATAAGCTGGTTGCATGGCACACGTTCTTGTCAATATCTTGTCAATAGATACAATCTGGGCATTCACTGGTGTTTTACAAATCGTTTCTTTCCATTCTAAGAAACATAAATTCATCTGTTGAACTTATCTTTAAACGTAAAATACTAGAAATCAGCTATGCTAAAATCTCAGTGATCAAAATTCAACAATCAGCTTAATGCTCTGTGTTTCATGTTTCTGAATTGTTTTCCAATGAGTATATGGTAAAGGCACGGTCATTTTGAAATGTATTGTTGTTATCTGACGGCATTATTAAGCATCCATACTTTGAACTGACACCAGAAATTAACTTGTAAGTTAATATCCAAAACAAAATCTGTATTTATAGTTAATTAAAGCTGGAGCAGTATCTCATAAAAATCTGAATTTTTCTTTTATAATACTCTTCCAGTGCAGATGACAAGGCGATTGGGGAAGATAATGAATAGTATCAGGTCTCATTGGGGTTTCAGTGAAAGTTAAGATCGATCAGCTTCTTACAAATTATTCTTGGTGCCCTGTACAATTAGACTGTAAAAATTTGGTGTTCTCTCCACTGTCTGACTGTTCCCTCTCTGTGTTTCAGGTCGAGTTGGGCTATGGAAAGACATCTTCACTGTTTCTATGAATGAGAAATTTGATTTAGTCTATAAACAGAAGATGGGAAAATGTGACCTCACATTTGATTTTTATTTATAAAAATGCATGCTTATGATATCCAAATATAGAAGTGCTTTATGCATTCATTTATTACCTGCTGGACAAACTACTGTAGCTATTATGTGTAACCAGATTTAAAGAAAGAAAAACAATCGAAGTAAACCATAGATCAAGTAAGCAATCTAAGAAAACCTTAAACAATTTAAGTGTAAACCAGATACGATTATCTTTGATCCTAAACAGCTGTTCATTTTCTGGTATTTTGATTATTTGTCCACATGCAAGAACTTCCTAGACAATACTAGAACATTCAGTTGTTAAGGAATTGTATTATATACGTATAAGGTATGTATCAAATGTGCAACTAGAATGTACACCTTTTCAGGCCCATCTTGCTTATTTAATGTTTTATAATGCTTTTCACTAGGACCTAAATAAATGTCCATGAACCAAATAAATTATTTCAGAGGGGAACAAGTAACAGGCCAAAACTGTATGCTAGAATGATCTCAGGGGTTAATCATCACATTTATTTTTATAACTGGTAAATCAAGTATAAATCAATCCCATTCCAAAATAAATTATCAAAGTGGGATTCACATTAAGTTCTGCACACCCTTATCTCTGTAATTTCTGAGTAGATTCTGTGTACTGGCACACTCTGCAAGACAGGCCTTGTTATGAAATATAGCTGTGATTGTCACTAATCCCCAAACCCATGCATGCTTTCATGGATGACTGCACACAGCAGTCTTCTTGATGGAAGAAGTTCAGCTCCATGCAGAAGGTCAGCAAACAAGCTTTCAGCCTGCAGCTCTAGCTTAGTCCCTCAAAATGGGGACCAAGACATCTGGTGCAGAGGTCTTTCTTCAGGAATTAGTCTCTAACTCATGTTGGTTTACTGTGCAGATCTGAATTTCACCTATTAGATACAATCAGAGAAGATAGGGTGCTGGATATCCTCCTGTTCCATCAAAACTTAAGGACACTCAGCACTGTTCTCTGTGCTGCTGGACTCCCTCAGATCTAAGATAAAGTGGATATGTGTGGCAATGTTAGCAGGCAGAGGAAGTGGCTGCAATGAAGGAAGAGAGTTTAAAAATACACCACCAGGTGAGAGTATTGTACAAATATTCATGCAGAACGGTTTCAGTAATTGTTAGTCATGGCTAGTTGGTCTGGATTATGATCAGGATGCAAGTTGATTTTTTTTTTATTTTCTATGACAGGTACACAAACAGCCTGAAGCAGGCTCCTATCACTGTAAAACTCTCCAGAATTATTTCATTCTGTTAGGTAATTACATCAATGCCTTTTAGGTTCTCAGCTGCAGGAGGGTCATTTTTGCTAGTTAAATATTCAGTCTCACCAAAAGCCATGAGGAAAGACTAGCAGATTTTGGGTGTTTCAGTTCTGTTGGAAAACAAACTGTCAGTTTAACTGGCAAATGGTGTAGCATGATGTGGCTTGACAGCACTTTTCCTTGTATATTTGTGGGTGAAAATGCTTTCAGTGAAATTTTATTTCTATTTTTATATTTTTAGTAATGTATGAATATTAAGCAGTACACATTATACTTCTGTGCTTGCTTGCTTATTGAATAAAAGATGTGTTCCATGCATTATGGTTTGCTCATTTTGGAGACCTCCAATTCAAGCCTTGTAGTCTTCAGATACAGATCTGCTTCACTACCCACACCTCCTAATTTAGGACAGAACTGCAGCTAGATGGCATTAAATCAAACCACTGTCTGACCCAGTGAGCTGTTTCTGACAGCAGCCTATAACAAATCACAGATTCACACAGAATCACAGAATTGTAGGGGTTGGAAAGGACCTCAAGAGATCATCGGGTCCAACCCCCCCTGCCAAAGCAGCTTCCTTAGAGCAGGCTGCCCAGGTAGGCGTCCAGACAGGCCTTGAATATCTCCAGAGAAGGAGACTCCACAAACACACTGGCCAGCCTGTTCCAGGCCTTTTCTCACCGTGAAGAAGTTCTTTTGCATGTAGGTGCAGAACTTCCTGTGCTCCATTTTGTGGCCATTACCCCTTGTTCTGTCCCCACAAACCACTGAAAAGAGGTTGGCCAAATCCTTCTGTCTCCCATACCTCAGGTATTTATAAACATTGATAAGATCCCCTCTCAGTCTTCTTTTCTCCAGGGTGAACAGATCCAGGTCTCACTCTTTCGTCATAGGGAAGATGCTCCAGGCCCTGTATCAACTTTGTTGCCCTCCGCTGGACTCTTTCCAGGAGATCCCTGTCTTTTTTGTACCGGGGAGCCCAGAACTGGACCCAGTACTCCAGGTGAGGCCTGACCAGGGCAGAGTAGAGGGGGAATAGTAGAAATGCTTGTGCAAGAATACAATTGAGAGTACAGGACTATGTATCTTGTTGTTTAGTAGTACGTTTTTTTTTTTTTTTATTCCCCTGTGCTGGTATTGACACCATCCTATGACCATAAGTTCATCATCTAAATACCCACTGTGTGACAAAGGACTCTTTTTGTCTTAGAGACTGCCAACAGATAGTGTAATGTGATGTTCCTTTGTTCTCGCATTGCAACAGATGATACAGTCACTCTTCCATCCACTGTTCACTTGGAATTTTGTAGACTTGTATCTTACAGGTCTCAGCAGCTCCATGCTGAGGAGTCCTAGTCTGTCATACAGAAAACTACAACCTACAAAATGTGATGAGCCACAAGAAGACACAACTAAAGAGAGTAGACGTCTGCAGTGGAAGTTTTGCAGAGGAAGACAAAATTTTCCCACCATTCCTGTGAATGTGAGTCAGAAGAAAACATCATTGGCACCAAAAATCCACTGAAGTTGTTTAATCCTGAGGGCATAAGAGCAATACATCCTTACCACCTGCTCAAAAGGCTTCTAAAGTTTCAAAAGACAGCAGTGAATCCTACTCGCATTCCTAGACACAGTCTGTCTCCTTTGCTTCATGAGAAAACAATTGCCAGCCCCCAAAGGCAAACCTGTTGGGTTCTAAGGCCATTTTTTTTAACATCGAAGTGTATACACATGCCAATGCTGAATCTAGCTGAATGAGAGCAAGCAGTTACCAACCTGGAGGAGGAACAACTAGTACAAACCAAAAAACTTTACTTAATATAACAGGAATAACCTCTGTGATAATCTATTGTGTATCTACAGCTATGCTGGAGCTCCTTATTTTAGACTTGTTGCTGTGTGCTAGGAATCTGCTTTCTAGACCTGGAAGGATTGCCTTCACCTAGAGTTAATCTTTCCTATCCCTTGATCACATTGCTTTTGGCTGTTATGTGGAGGAGTCAAATGCCTGGTCAAAGCCCATTCCTACAGACACCATGCTGAAATTCTGACTTTGGCTATCTGATCTTTGCAAACATTTTATTCCAATACAACATGACACCAATAGTTCTGGCAATAATAATGATTCATAGGCTTGAGTCACCATTATCATGCTATTCAGTCTTTCCTTGGTTATACACAATGCCACTGAGCAGTTATAAGCACAGGTTTAGAGGGAGCATGAAATAACAGAGACTTAGCTAAATCAAATAATATTAACAAAACATCCCAAACCCAAGGACCACACCCATGGAAAGGACACAGTACAGAAATTATTATGTGTAATCTCAATACATCCTGTCACATCCTGTCAGTGTGATCACTAAATAACGCATTCTTCTTTACCACAGGATCTGCAGACTGGTGTTCCCTAGTGTCTGAATTACGAAACATGCAGATGAGTATTTCTGCTACATGTGGTGTTGTATATGTGTATCAAATAGATAAGACAAATAATTGCAACCAATTATGTGCTTTATTGTGATGATGGAAAGGGTGTCTGCAAAAATGAATGCCTTCATTGAAAAACAGAACTTGGACAGATATCAGCGTAATGTGGTTTAGACCTCAAATGCTGAGTCGTACTTCAGTGAAAATTGCTGTTCTCTCTTCAGGGAGTGGCTAGGACGTCAACAACTCCAATTCCACTCTGTTCTAGTTTATCTGTATATAAATTATCCTTAGCAAAGATGGAAGAATGATGGCAGATTCTGTAGGCAGACTGGAACAAAGCCTCTTTTCAGATATCAGGCTCAACTTATACACAGGTGTGTATAATATCCAGTGTCTTGATAACATCTGAGCTGTGTGGACTTGCAAGAATACATGAATGCAAGAAAAGTGTATGAAAATGCAGGGTGATTCTCTGTACTTTATGACTCCAGTGTGTGGGAATTACTGTTTTTTAGTAGCTTAGGACTCTATACTATAAACTGACTTCAGAAACAGTGAAGCTGTTTAAACCAGTGGAGTAGAGAAAAGGGAGGAGAAGCCTCTGTACTCCCTGCTAATGCAGGGACCTAGATGAGATTCTTGTAACAAACTGCCAGAGTTGTTTTTCTGGATTTTGCCACTTGATCAGTGAGTAGAATTGTTATGCCATGCAACAACTTTTGCTGGAGTTCTCCCTGTGCACAGATGACAAACCCTGGCAATGCACATAGAGCAATTTTAGAAGCCACAACCTCCAGCTGCCCTCTGCCTCCCTGCTAGAAATGGCCACCATAGAGGAGTGACAGCAGACACAAATGTGTGCTGCCTCCTCAGCTGCTATGATGTACAGGTTGACATATTAACAGAGACTGATAAGGATGGTGGTTTTGACTTGTGGAAAACACACTCCACAAACAGTAAGATTGTAAAGTAGGTTTGTTTATTCAGTGCTGGGCAACATGGGCGGTAGTCCCACCAAAGTCATGCACACCTGATGTGGCAACTTACCATGGTTATATGCAGTAAAGTGTTACATATGTATGAAGTTTCACAATGTGCCTATACATAGGCATAACCTATCCCCACTTCATATTAAAATCAGTTCAAGAAGTCATTTCCATAAGCTCCTCCCCTCTGCAGTTGCACATTGTCTCCTGGTGGTGGTTGCTGGCGGTCGTGGGGATGAAGGTTGGTGACTCTTCCTCGTCACCGCTAGTTGACCTCTTGTTTTTGCGCAGACTCAGTTGCTTCTTGGCTCTTGTCCATCCGTAGGACCAGTTTCTGACAGTTTCTTAAGATAGGCTCACACTCTTATCAAGAGACTAACCTTGGTAAGGGGCCCAAGGCTTCTTGCTTTAATTAATTTGCAGAATGCACACTAGTTGGCAAAGACACTAAGTAGCATCCACTAGTTTGATACCGTCAGCGCTCTATCTCTATTTGCTAAGATTCTCCTAACTCCCTCTCTCAGTCAGACATGGTATGTGACATCAGGTTACAGGTTAATTTGAAAATGTCCAAATATAATAAGATCATGACACTGATGGACAGGTTTTTGTGACTCAGTTTGTGGAATAAATAAGTCTAGGTTTTCCATAGTCATACCTCTACATCTTCCCCAATTAAAAAAAGTATTTTGATGCTGTTCCACCCTATCTGATTTTTAAGGAGCCTGAGCTCTCAGGTGGATGAATAATTTTAAGAGTACAAAATGGTTAAAATACTATGCTTGTGATGTGACTGAATGTTTTATACCAGCCTTGCAAAGAGCTAAATGATTTCAGGAATTGTACTGGTGTGGAGAATCTAGTTTCTTGTATAAAACAAGCATTGTTACTCAAGCCACAAGCATCTAGTAACGAAGAAATAGAATCACGGTAGGACTATGCCAGTCCTATGCCAGAGATTTGTTATGAGACTGCTTGAAAGAGAAGAGTACTTAGCTTTTTGATGCTAAAAAGGGATTCATAGCATAGATTAGAGAGAGGAGACTTAAAACACTTCGTACTTTAGCATGATAATAACAAAAACAACACTTTAAGCATACCTATATGACAAGATCTTTATAATGCAACAACAGGGTAACATCCATTTATGCACATTACTAAATTGATAGCAATAGATCAAGAGCACCATCTACTTATTATCTGAAGTGACCTACGATACCAGCACGTGGTTTGTGCTATCACCTTGGTCAACATACTTTCTCCTTGAGCAGTAATTCCAGCTGCCTTAATGTCGTTGTCTGGCAACCTTGGCTGTTTGATCTGAAAACACAGAAAAAGTATAGATGAACATGAACCACAATAGTACTGTTGAAGACCACTGTAGGGACACGAATGGGGGAGCTTTGGCTTGGCATGCAAAGAACTACAAATGCAAGAAAGTGGCTTGATCCTACCTTCGTTCTAGCTGTTCCTCACAACTTTGCACTGCTCGTAAACAAAATCACTACTTTGGATCCCTGAGCAGAACAGAGATGTGGCAGCTGTCCCTCTTCTACCAGTGTGATGACTTAGTGTAGAATATTTTTTGTTCAAGGATATATCTATACGTATATGCTGCTGTATTTGGCCCTTGGAATGATACAGAGTCCCAAGGTCAAGAAAGCTATAGTGCTAGTTCTCCCTTCTACTTATAGTGCTAGTTCTCCCTTCTACTTATAGTGCTAATTCTCTCTCATCAAGTGTCCCTCAGAACTATAAACATGCCTCCTCCCCTTCTCTCCAAGCACAAATGAAATCTATTTGTACCTGTTGGTCACCAGTAACTTTGAAAATTTGAAAAAATCTTTTTGAAAATAAATAAATAATAATAATAATAAAAAGATGTATTACCTTGCTTTAATTCCATTTCCTCATCCCATTGACTTGCAACAGGCCAGCCAAGTCTACTTTCTACAGCTGGCTCTACATGTGCAAAATTCTAATGTCTGCATATTTGTCTTCGGTTTCAGCCTTAAGTAACTGGTTCTGAAAAGCTTTGCACAATGTTATTCATATCTGGTTTTGTGGCATGGAGTCCTGAAAGCTAACTTTTGCCATATTTTCAGCCTCTGAATTCAGTGGAATTGCTCGAGTTTTAAACAGGAAAAGTATCTCATAATTCATCCCATCATAACTTCTGGAAAACAGCACCTGTACTGCCCTCCAGTGGTGGAAGTATAGATATGTTTCTGATAGCTTTCACAATCCTACCGTTATGTTTACTTCTCTACACTGCACACAGTTTCAGAAAAGATCTCTAGGTGGCCAAAAAAACAAATCTTTAATGATCTGTTCCAAATGTTAGTGAGTTTAAAAGGAAATCAAGAGTAACATCTTATTCTCCTTGAATGTTAGAGGAAAATCCAACCCTAAGTGTATAAAAAGATTTACCAATTTACTATGTCCCATGTAATAAAGAAAAGATTAAACTTTTATTCCAGAAAAGACCCCACATTTGTATTTTAATTAGTTTTCACTAATTAATTAGGATTTTTAAGCTCCTCTGTCTCTCTAGGAAGAAGTCCCTCCTTTTTTTTCTACTTTTCTTTTGCTGCTCCTCTTCTTCCTCCTGCCTCCTTTCAAAGTCTTAATCCTATTTTTGTATCCCTGGTATTACACGCCTTCATTCTTTCTTTGTCTGAGAGTTTTCTTAGCTTTGCACTTGCTGGGAATAAAGTTGGACTGGAATTTACAAAAATTTTTTTGGAGGAAGAACAATTTCCTTGCAGATCCCTTTTCAAAATTACATTCTTTATATTTCACTGGGGGGGAGTAGCAAGGGGTGGTGGTGAAAAAACATTAGTGCTCCACTAATAAAGCTGCTGTGAGAGCACCTTTCTTTTTTATAATATTTTTATTATTATTTTTATGTAGAATATGGATCTACCTTTCATTTTTGAATCCTTATGAAACTGCATTGACTATGATTTCTTTAATACACAATAATTTACAATGTTAATTTAGTTAACAGGCTGATTAGTGCCAAAGACTCATATTTTCCCAGTAGCAGATCAGTGGCTTAGAAGACCATTCCTTTCCCTTTAGCAATTAGTCAACATTCCTATGGCAACTATGGCAATTACATATACAAGAAAAACATTTCTAGAAAAGAACTAATTGTATGTCTACCTTACTAGATGCTCACATCAGCAGCTAGACCCTGCTTTGAGAGCTAGAAAACTCACAAGTGATTTGTGACTAGAAGTCAGGAGCAATTTGACTGCATAATATGGAACACTTACCTTTTTAGCACGCTGCAACTTTCTGCAACTTTAGTGAACAGGAAGTCAAGATAGGGCACAGTAACTTTGCCAATACTTGGAATCTATATTTCAAAATACATAGATCAGTACATGCATAAATACATGAGTAAGTGCTATAGTGATACCAGATATTTTTAAATACTTCATTTGCATTACTAATTTATTCTTTTCCTTAAGAAAAATAAGTATCTTATAATTGTGCTTTTGTTCTGTATATTTTGCATGACTGCTTCTCAGCAAGTTGTCTACAATTAAGCAGAGCTTGGTAACCCTCTCCCCCCAACATGAAAGTCCGCAAGTTTTTTCATAGTATGAAATAGAGATTTCTCAAGTCTCTAGCTCTTATCTTCCATGTGCGTATATGAAAGCATATTCATTCTCATCAGCACCTTCTCTTGATCCAAAATAGTATTTAAAGTGTTTCAGGTGCATATGTCATCCTAATGGCTTTTTAGGGACTATATCATCAAAGAATTTAACATCAAGCTTAGCCGAAATGTGCTTAGCCTTTTACAGACTGATTGGTTTAATGTGGGTGAGGTGAGCTGTTATGTTTACATTTTAAACTACAAAAAACAAAGGAGACAGACTGGGGGTGGGGAAGATTACAGTTTCCTACATTTTCAATACAAAAATGTAGGTGTGCAATAACACTGGTGCAGATTGTGCATGAGAATCCTCCCCATTTTTCAATGTGTCAGTTACATTACCATATAAATGCCCAACACTCCTTCAAGTCCTACCTCTGCCTATGGCTTATAAATTCACAAGTGTGAGAAGTGTGCTGAGAACCCCTCCCCCCACCACCATTGAGACAAAAAGCAGCTGGTACATCTCGGAGTTCACAACTTAATCTATGCACACTCATAACACTGCATGTTTGTGACTAAGCTTTGAGTAGTGTCCTTGTTTTTAATTGCAAAATCTGGTAGTAAATGGCAACTTTTTCAACTAGAGTGACAAGCCACAGATAAAGAACAAAATTTTAGAATTTAGTTCATATTACTTTTGCAAGTTCTCTATTACTTTCACTTCAGCTACTCATATAAGATTTCAACCATATCTAACATCTTTTAAATAATATTTGTCTTGAATCTGCTCCCATTGAAACATAGGGAAATTTTGCACCTAAGAAGTAGGAAGTGTCCCTAAATTATTATAAACAGCAATGACTTAGCATACCTCTGCCAGCTCAGCATCAAATTGCGCTTCTGTTAGACAGATTAGAAAGATTTCAATCACACTCCTGAATTCATCCTTTCTGACTGTTAGGGTCTGAGCAACATCAAGCATTTAAAATGGTTTTTTTCACTTCATCTTCTTTTACGTCTTCTTGCACGTCTTTTGAAGTAAGATCTGCCCAAAGTCCCAGGAGAATAATGTAGGATCTGGGACAGAACTCACAGACATAGCTGTAAAATATATTAGGTAATCATATTCTCCTAAGCCTGGCAAAGTCACACCTTTTTTCTGAGAATTCAACACAATCAGTTTATTTGCAGATACATAAGCAAATCAGCTGCTGCTTGTCCACTTATCTGAAGGCAGTAAATAAACAAACACAATTGTAATGGCTTACTAAGAGATCTTTCATCCCTGAAAGTACAGTCTTCTGGTTTTGTTTGTTTTCCAACAGAATAAAAATGTTTCTGGACATTTCTATTATAAAATCATCATATTCTAAGAAAATCATCAGATTCCATGGTCTGTCTTTCTGCAGCTACAACCAAAATAGTAAGGGTTTAAAACTTAAGTTTTAAAAGTTAAAAATCTATAAAGTACAACACATAGGTGTGTCCTGCCATCTCAGACATGATCGCTTTGCCCTGTATTTTATTTGGTTACTGAGATTTGGGTACACCTATCACATACTAGTGGGTTTAGCATTTGTTGTTCATATGTGGAGCCTACAGTCAACATGTATATTAGTGCACATCAGCCTCTTTCCTTCAAAAAACAGGCCAAGCAACAGAATGAGTAGATGTACAGTGCAGCACAGCTTACAGAGATACCTTGTGTTACACCTCCCATTCTTGCTGGGCCCGAATGAGAACTACACAAGGCCCAGAAGGTTTTGCCTGTTTCTTTTGGATTCATGAGCCAAGTTCAGCCACAGCTGTGAGCATTTAATTACCTCCCAGTTGAATCAATGGAGGTTCTGTGCACAAATCTAAACCTAGAGGCCAGCTCATATGCATTTATGGTTTTTTTCCAAAGTTTAATCTAGGATCTGCCATCAAACAAAACATAACTGCCTTCAAAAGAAGATTTGTTTACAAGAAGCAAGATGGCAAAATACAGCTTCTTGTTATTTACAGCTTTGATGCAGTTTTATGGGATTTTTTTTAATGCTCATCCCTTTCTTGCACAGAAAGGATACAGTCTTGTACATTTCGACTCCAAGACTTTTTGACACAAGAAGGTATTCAAATGCACACCGGATACAGCTTTGGTGAATTCAACAGAGCTGTCACAGCTTACCCCTGCTGTGACTAACCCTAAATCTTAAGCTGTATGGCAAGGAGAAGAAGAAAAGTGACATGAGCCATGAAGCTTTGAATGATAATAATTAAAAATTACTTGCAAGAGGAATGTCCACTTTGGGATTAACAGCAAATTCATACTTGATTGGCACAAACTATAAATCTTAGTACTCCAGAAAATGAATTTTCAGTGGTAAGTGTACAGTCATTAAAAATGAGTTCCCAAACAACAAGACGTATCGAGTATGGTAATATGATTTAACTGGCAACAGCGAACTTGCAGTGATTTCAGAATATAAATGAGACAATAGTCCAAGGAACCAATGAACTTCAGAGAAGGGAATAAAATTAAGACCCTCTCCCTACAAACAGGTGGAATAAGTGTGGGGTGGGGTGAGAAGAGACAATGCTTCCTCTTCCACCCTCAGTTAAAAAAAAAAAAAAAAAAAAAAAAAATCTGGATCTAATGTCTACAGGATCCAGCAAATATGGCATACTTGTGTGGGGTGACTTCTTTCAAAGTGCTGAAGGAACTGTGTCCCAAATGCCAAATGGCACAAGTGTTCCTTGGCTATTGCAGCTTGCTACACTAAAATGCACCACTGACTCTGATGCAAATACGGCAGAAAGCACTGAGTGAACAAGGCTACCTATGAGTTACAAAGATTTTGTCCTCTAAATCAAAATCCTTTTGTTGTTCAGAGTCCCAGGACTATGAAAATTTAGATTTCAGTAGAAATCTGCAGCTGATTTAATTGAATGCTGCTTGCTGCCACACACCAATGCTCTGTTTTGCGTAGACTGAGGTCCTGAGGTAACTGTGATTCCTTGACAGGAAGAGCGTAAGTTACTGAAGTCTTCTGCATTTGTCACTCTGGCCATGACTTGGTTTAAAACAGAATCATCAGAATAAAACAGAATATAGGACATGAAAGGAAGCAGCGTGGCTGGCAACAACAATGATAGGAAAACACATATATATATACACACACACATTACGTACATATAAATATATTCTTGACACAAGACCTAATTCACTGATGTTTTGACTGAGGCAGTATCTGGTACCACTGCAGAGGTTTTGGACACTTTTCATCTGGTTGCTACTAGTCAGCAAGATCTCTCTCCTACACTACCACTTACAAATATGCAGTTTAGTCTATCACTCTAGTGAGCTATTCTAGTGTCCAAATAACAGAGAATTTTATCAGTAAGTCTTTTTAGCCCTCATCTTGAAGTGCATATTAATGCATATTACAGCATTCTCAAAGTCTTAAAAAGCAAACAAAACACAATAACCTTTTAGTTAAAGCCTGCTATTCTATTAAACAGTTCAGTTGCTTAGATGTTTAGACTTTTAGGCTTTTGCATGTCAAAAATGCATGTACCAGACACCAGTTCATTACACAAATTACTCTGTCTTATGAAAAGCTATTATGAATTTTCCACACCAGAAAATCTGAGGCAAACTATACTGTAAGTATAAACAGAAAAGCTAACCCGGAATATAACAATCAGAGAGTGCAGCATGGCATATTCAACAGTTTCATAAGCGTGGCTCACTGGTGACCTGCTAGGCAATGTTAAGTAGTCTGTATCTGCTCTGTGCAACCACACAGCTCAAACAGTATTTGCAGTTACAACAGTATTTGCAGTTGCAAGCTCTGTTATGTGAGCTCCTGTCAGAAGTTCTGAGAACTGACGATGTTCTAATGCTCAAAGTTTTGAGAGCTGTTGCTCTGTGGCACATTCTGACATGAAGAATCTGTCTTTGCCTGTTTCTGATGTATTTTACATGCTACTGCGTCCAGTTTTGGCATCTACAGCGGCTAGTTACAGGCCCCACTGTACAAGACAGATAGTGAAGAGTCCAACACAGAGCCACAAAGATGACTGAGGAACTGAAGCATCTCTCCTATGAAGAAAGGCTTATAAGAGCTAGGACTGTTCAGCCTAGAAGAGAGAAGGCTCGGCGGAATCTCAGTGTGTACAAATACCTGAAGGAAGGTTGCAAAGAGGACAGAGCCAGACTCTTTTCTGTGGTGCCCAGTGCCAGGACAAGAGGCAGTGGGCACAAACTGGAAGACAGGAGGGTCCCTCTGAATATCAGCAACCCCTCTGTGCTGTGTGGGTGACAGAGCACTGGCGCAGGTTGCCCAGAGAAGTCATGCAGTCTCCTCCGTGAAGATCTTCAGAAGCCACCACGTGGTCCTGGGCAGCCTGTTCTGGGTGGCCCTGCTGGAGCAGGGGATTGGGCCAGGTGATCTCCAGAGGTCTCTTCCACCCTCAACTGTTCTGTGGTTCATCTGCTTAACAGTCTTTAAATCACACATACTATCAAGTACAGCCTGTCTCATGCAGCAGACCACAGGGTGATTCTACTTACATAGTTCTCCCAATTCGACACTTCAAAGGAAGTGTTTTAGAAGTCTGAGGTCACGTTTTCCTTTTGGCACATATAAGTTAGAAGTGTGCTTTCTTCCCAAATAGAATGACAGAGTACAATATATTTCTTCCTCTTTCTGTCATGCACCAATCAACCAATTGCACCTTGCTCCTGCCATTCAGTTAACACAGTATAGAAATCAAATATTAGCAATGGGAATTCTGTGACTTCTGTAGCTTCTCAAAAACTTAGGATGCTATGTACAAAGTAAGACACAATGTACGGATTCTCCGTAAAATTAAAAAAAAATAGAGCAGACATTACAAGGCAAAGTGGAAATGCACTTGGTTTTCCTCTTGTCCTGCTAAGCCCTCTAGCAAAAATGCAGAGCTAAACAGCATTTCACACAGGTATAAGAGCCCTTAGTACCCAAAAAAAGAATAAACAAACGAAACCACTGCAGTCCCAAAGCGTGATTCTATTTCTAAATTTTTCCATTATGTAGCTCAGTGTTTCAGAAAATTAGGGAGAATGGTAAAGTAGACAGGCAAGGAGACAGACAGTGAAGGACAGAAGAAAGGGAAAGAAAAAAAGATGTGAGAAGAGATAAAAGAGAAGATCAGGGAGGAGAACAGAAGGTTGGAGAAAAGTCAGAAAACACAAGGAAAAAGGTCAAAAGAGAAGTCAGAGAAGCCCAGTGGAAGTGAAAGATGAAAAAACAAGTTAGAGACAAAGTTTGAGGAGACAGAGGAGAAGGGCAATGAAGGTCAACATTAAAGGAAAAAGGTCTTAGAGAAGGATCAAAATAGAAAGGAAGGGAAGATGAGAGAGGAGGAATACAGGAATGGAGTCGGTCACAGAAAATAAGGTTAAAAAGAAGTAAGCAAGCAAAGGGAAATAAAAGAAGATCAGACAACCTGTGGAAAAAAGCTCACACAAGATTAGAGGGAAGATGGTCTGAGAAAAGGTCAGGCAACTGAGGTGATATGGGTGACCCATTCGGCGATAGACTAGAGCTGATTGATACGGCAGTGCACTAAAGGTAACCAGGCTAGAATAAGAGGAAGTGGGAACCAATCGGAAGAAGTTGTTAGGCTCGGACAGGCCTATAGAGAGCTACATGTGATCAACAGGAATGCACCAATCAGAAGCCTGTAACTATGCCTGCTAGCCACATGCAGCGTGTGTAGCTGGCTCAGAAGAGACATAATGTCTTGCATTGGAAAAATAAAGGGTCTCCAGTTCTCGACAATCCTGGAATTCGTGTTGTCATTCCCTTCAAATGATGGCCCCGGTGTGAAAAGGGGTAGAGCAACGCTGCACAAGCGTCCAGAGGGAACCTTGCTGAACGAATCAAGCTTGCAGCTGGACTGCAGTTTTAACTGCAGGACATCACCTGAAGGACAGGTGAGCAGCTGGGCATTAACAATGGGAGCAAATCTTTCAGCAGCAGCAGAAGCTATAGTAAAATGATTAACACAACTATGAATGAAAGCCAGGGATCCCGGGCTCAGAAGATAGCTGTGCTAATTTTAACGCCAACACAAAAATTACTCTGGGAGCAAAAATGTAAAGAAGTGTGTGAATTAGCTGCCCTGGGTAACACAGAATGGCAGCCTGGCGACCCCCTCTGGGTAGTCGGGATGCCACAGTTGATGGGGACTGAGCCATTACTTGAACGCAGGGTCCAGTGCCACCTGCACCCCCGCTGTCACCTAAAAGCACCCGTCCTTCCACCCGCCCTGCCACTGGCTGCTGCGTTTCTCAGGTTTGAGCGCCCGCCCGCACGCCCCAGTCGCTGCCATGTTCCGCCTGCTGCTGCGCCCAGGCTCAGGCCCCCCCCCGGGCCCCCACTCGCCGCCGACTGCCGCCGCTCACCCCCCTTCTCCTCCCCCCCCCCGGCGGTCCTCTGAAAAGGGCAGCCACAGATCTCAGCAGTGCAAACAAGAAACTCAATAAATCCCAGCAGCTGAAAAAAACTTTTCAAAGGATGTGGTGATGTAGGGGTTTCATTCCACATTGGAATTTCATCAGTATCTCTACCTGTCTGTGTCAAGTGGTGTGGATATGACTGCGGTTCTCTGCAAACTTGGTTTCAGTGAATCCTCACTGCAATCTAAAAGGGCTGCTGGTACACGAACATTTCTGTTGGCATATGCTATTCACAAATTGTTTGCTCCAGAACGAATAATTTGTGTGGCAGCGACACAGATGGCAATGTTTAACAAAAGGGAAACATTACATTGTTCCTTACCCAGCTAAATTAGCCAGCTAAGTACCTAAACATGCAACTGGTATGGTTGGATTGCCTACTTACTGATAGCCGTGTTAGAGCCTCAGGAGCTAGACATCTTACGGAGTATTAAAGCACTTGCCTGCCTAAAATTCAATTATACTGAGAAAAATATCACAAGAATCAACACAATGGCTAACATTCACATTTTAAAGAAAATGGACGGCATTGGAGAGGCTTTTAGGGTAGGGCATAGCTGCATTACCTGAGCGTTCCCTAGGCTTCCAACCTTAGAGGCTATCGTTCTGGGAAAACCTGGTGTGCCAGCTCTAAGGAACAGTACGGAGCGTAGAGTGGAGTGGAGACACCACGGCGAGGCTCTGTAACCAGGTGGGGACTCAATTGTTCTTGCGCACACCCTTCTTGCGCTCTGCCCTTCCTGCTCGCCCTGCCTGCGCGAACTGCCGCGCCACTCCCTTCTGACGCGCCACGCCCTGTTTGCCCGCCCTGTTCACCGCGCTCCTGATCGCTCAGGGGAGATACCATCCTGAGAGAATACATCCTTAGGACCTCCTGACTCCTGGGACCAGTCGACGGGCTGAGCCTCTCTTGTCCCCCATGGGACGCCTTTGGGTGAGATTTGAACATTTGGTTATAAATCCTTCTAGAGTCTTTGATCCTTTCAACGTGTTAATTACCAGGCTGCGCACCTGTAACACCTGTGTATTTCGTCCATGCTAGCTTGCTTTTGCAGACAGTCACTGTCGTCGGCAACCCAAAGAACCTATGTACCTGTTGCTGTAATAAATCACACTTGATTGCATTGTCATTGCTCTCATTAAGTGCAACTAGGGTAAGGATGGGTATACATTATTGGTGAATCCGGGACCGTGATAGTTCAGTGTTCTGAATCCAACCAGACCCCTAACGGTTAATGCGTTATTGGTGAATATCCGACTGGACCCCTAACGGTTGATGAAATCAAATTGGTGAAATCTGTGATTGTGATAGTTCAGTACCCTGAATCCGACCGGGCCCAAAAAGATTAATCAGCTACACCCTTTAACGTGACACCACATTGAAATGTTTGCGGCCTTAATTAAGAAAGGCAGAGAACGAACTGTAGAGATAGCCGGAGAGGAACCAAAAAGCGTTGTTATTCCGATAGTTAAGGACTACCTTGACTGATGCCGCCAGAATAGCCTTGAGCTACAGGCAGCCCTGTCGGGCTTTGATGGTCAACCAGATATACACCTCCCAGCTCATAAAATGTTCACCTTTTATAATAGTGTGCTACTCGAGGTTAATACCGTATAGAGATGCCACCCTGTCCAAGGACAAACTGATTGTTCAGGGCAAACAGGATAAGCTGTTGTTCCATGGGAACAAGAAGGCCAGTGCCATCATACACTACAGAGCATTCTAGGTTCCCCCAGATAGTGGAATTACATGCCATAATAATGGCATTTAAATAATGGCATCAGGTCCCAGTTAATTTTGTGTTAGATTCACTTTATGCGGTGGGATTGGTACAACGAATTGAACGATCTCAAATCAGGCACATTCAGAATGAGACACTATTCGCAAAATTCAAGCGTCGAGCCATCCATACTGCATAATTCCTATTAGGAGGCATATCACCTTACAGGGTTCTTTTGTGGAAGGGAATGCCCGAGCTGACCAGCTAGCTAACATAGCATTGCAAGTCCCAGTAACAAATACACTATCTCAGGCTCGTTTGTCCCACCAATTCTTTCACCAGGAAGCGAACGTATTATCCAGACAATTTGTCCTCCCTATAACGGAGGCAAAACTTATATTTCAAACCTGTCCTGATTGTCAACAGCAGTCAGGCCCGCTGACTACCGTCAATCCCGGGGACCTCTCCTCCGTCCGGATTTTGCAAACCGACATTACTAACATTCCCCAATTTGGAAGGTTAAAATATGTTCACGAATCCTTTTCACATGCAATCTAGGCCACGGCAATGGCAGGCGAGACTAGCCACCATGTCCAAGCACACTTTCAGGCAGCTGTTGCAACCCCTGATATGCCAAAAGAAAGAAAAACAGATAACGGCCCTGCATATGTCAGCCACTCTACAACGTCATTTTTTCACACTCTGGGTATCACGCACAAGACAGGCATGCCACACTCACCCACAGTACAAGCCGCAGTAGAACAAGTCCTTCGCACAGCAAAGAACCTGCTAGCAAAAAAAAAGGGGGGGACTCAAGAGACACCATAGGATAGACTAGCTAATCTATGTTAGGAATCTCATATAACACTACCTTTTCAACGCGAAGATGTACCACCCATTATTAAGCATCTTATGACAATGGAGTCAGGAGTAACGTCAGTTAAAACAGGAAAAGCAAGGGTGATGCTGCGAAACTTGGATACTGGGGGATGGGGTGAGGCACAGGAGGTGTGGTGGGAAGGACCGTACCAGCTGCTAACATGAGGGCAAGGGCGTGCTTGTATTTCCACTGAACACGGACCATGAGGAGCAGCAGCCTGTGGTGTGCAGCCTTGGTTGGGACCACCACCCTCCTCCACCTCTGCACTTCCAGCGCCGCATGGGTCGCAATACAGCCCAGACGAAACGTTTGGGTCAC